>NC_090647.1:408451979-408751979 GCF_040937935.1 Hyperolius riggenbachi | reverse complement strand
TGTAATAATTCACTGATCTGATTGAGTTCACTAAAATAAAAAATTCTTTATTAACCGAATCCGGACCGATGCAGTATGGATCTATGTCTAGCAAGAGGTGCTGCGCCCCTGACTGGACGTAAACTCTACGTCGCATTGACCGTGTGTACCCGCCGTTTACGCCGCTCTGTCCCCGCCGCAATTTGCTCGCCCTGCTGTCTCTATGATGGCAGAGCACTGTGAGCCGGGCAGGAGGCGTTTTCATTGGCTGAGTCCTGGCCCTGTCACCACTGTAAGCCAATCCCATTGGCTTACATTGATTGACAGGGTCAGGAGGCAATGAAATGGTTAAAAACAACTAGAAACAAAGCGGGCCATCATGCCTCCCAGAAGCTGGTAGATAGTTACAGCATAAAGAAATTACCACACTGCCCTTGTAAAAACACAATGATGATCCTAATAGTAATATACTGTAAGTAACTATTCGTCATGTGATGTAAGGGCAGAGTCTGTGGCAAAATTGTGCATATCTATTTATAAATCAAGTGATGCTGTTGTGGTAGTCACTACGATCCAAGCCATAGTATGCTCTGAAAGAAAAAACCTTTCCAAAGGAAAGAGAGACCTCTTGCTTTGTCCAAGTAAAATTAGATCGGGAACTGGTAAGGATCATACACCAGAATTAGTGATTCCCCAAGGACACTGTATGCAATAAATCCCTAATAAGTAATATTGACTATGTATATATATATATAGGTTGGGTCACACAGTCCACGTGAATATAGTTATGGTCCTCATGATGAGGTTTGTGACCAGTAGTGGACAGTGTATGTGACGCAAAGCAACAACATCAGAAATATGTATCTCTAAAAATACATCCCAGCATCAATGATAGTACAAATAAGTCATGGTCTAGAGAGAACACTGATATGTGTCACAGTATAACATGCTAAAAAGAGACACTGATACATATCACAATATAACACTTGATCTGAAAAAATGCTGCTATTAATCAAGTAACATGATAAACAGTACAATTCAATAGTACAACAAGGTGCCATCTCTATACATAATTTGCAAGTGTCCCTGCATCCTGCTTTGTCCGTGTGTCAGTGCTTTTATTGCACTGGCATGTGCAGGGACTCTGAAGGCTTACAGGGGAGGACGGGGCCAGAAGCAGCGGGCGTGCGGGCAGGCGCAGGTGTGTGAGCGCACGGTGGGCGCGTATGCGCAGTGACAGACCTAGCCTGTTTTTAAACGGGCTAAGGTCACTAGTGCTCTCAATAAAGTGACTTTATCACTATATGGTATCCTTTCAAAACTTACTTGCTTCCCATTTCCTTACTGCATTCTTATTATCTGGTTATCATTTATTTGCTGCCGCTTTGCTGCCTCATGTTGTACAGTATGTACATCATCACACTAACTCAGTACATAAATTAATTTCTGCAATCCAAAGTTTTCAAATGCAATACACCCAAACAAACCTCTATAAAACATTATTACATTGTAAAGCTATCAAAATAAGAAACTGAAACTAAAAACAGTTGCTAGTGATTTGCTATAACTGTTTAAACTACTCTCTAAACTAGATATTAGAAAATCATACATCTATGTGATAGAATATAATATTGTAGTTCATACTTTAAGATTATCAAGAATGTAGCGACCTCCATGTCCCATCGGGCCAAAAACATTGAGGACTGTGCGTGTTGTGATTTCGCCGGGGTTGTACATCTTTTTGGGGATTTCCTGTGATGGAGAAATAAACAAAATGTTTAACAGTTATGCTTTTTTATTCCCCATTTACATCTATGTACCTTTCTGTAGGTTTACCCATAATGGAAATACACACATAGAACACTAAAAGCAACAGTGACACTTACATAATATGGATCAAAACAACTGAAAACTGAAAAACCGCAGCTGTTTCTGTGCACTGCCAATTGAATAGGGTGCAACGTCTTCATACTATATGGTTAATGATCTCACCTGCTCAAACCTTTATGGAGATGTGGCTGTATAAAGTATAAAAAAATAAATTTTTCAGTCACATGTCCACTTGTCCACCTGTCTTCCTCAGTGCTAACTGATATTTCTAATTTCGGTCATCTCTTCATGAATGCCTGGCAGGAAACTAAACTCAGCCTGGGCTTTCCACTCTTCTTTTCCACTTCCTGTTACCTCTTTATCTGTAAATGCTACTATCATTCTTTTTGTCTGATGAGAGATACAGACTCTCATTAAAACATCTATAAGTCCTGTGGCTTCTACTTAAACAGTATCCTAAAACCCCATACACAAGCTCAACAGTGGTGTTTTATGCAGCACAATTGTTGAACAACTTTTGTTGTGAAACAAGTTGAAACAGCTAAAAAAGAAAGTATTTTGCTATTGTTCAAAAAGCTGATAAGACTGATAAGAAGTCAATCCAACTGCTGAAGTCAATAGAACTTTCTCTGCTTTGTTTGTCCCGTAAATACTTAAACTAAACCTGAGATAAATGGCAGAAACAGATTCTTACTTACCTGGGGTTTCCTCCAACCCCCTGTAGTTTGTCCGTTTCCTCAATCAACAGAGCCATGCTTCCAGCACTGCCAACCTCTCCTGCTGCTGTACAAAACAAATGTAAGTATACTCATGGCTAGCTGCATCCATGTGCTTCAGTTTGCATTCAAATTTTTAGATTAGGGATTAGTGCATGATTTGCATATGATTTGCATTCAAGATGTGTATTTTAGCCCGTGGGGGGATCTGCACTCCTCTCTTGGTTTCATTTCATTTGCAGCCTAGGAGCGCTGTCAATTGTTTGCTGTCTCTAGTAAAGATATTGCCACCAGTGATTAATAATGCCAATCGAGGAGAGGAAAATGTTTACAATGGGCAAACACAGCAATTTTACTAATTATGTTATAATCCATAAAGTTCCTCTTAAAGTTGAATGGTCAAGCTGCTCTTTTAACTACCATTGTTGCATAATTTAGTAGCCAGTACTTTTGAATTTACTTAAACAATGATTAGAGAGGAACTCCAGTGACATATAGTAGATTGTAGTAAATTATTCATGATACTCACTTTTAAAACAATTATCCTGGTGTCAGCATCAGAAACATTTCCTATATCTGTATTGCTGTATATTGCTATTGGTGGAACAGGAAGGCTGTATGCCATCCAGAGGTTGCGTTCTACTTAGGTAGTACCATACCAAAATTCCTGAGAAGTAACTTTCATTTTCAACTCTAACAATTTCAAAACATCATGCACTTCTCTAGCTTTATCAATTACTTCCTAGCATCGACTTACCATCACCTCTAACAGCTGCCCTCTCCTTTAGCTAATGCATCTAACACCCTCTCACTTTTTAGATTGTAAGCTCTTTTAAGCAGTACCTGCACCTGATGTGCTGTATTTCAGACTGATTTAAAGGGTACCTGAGATGAAAGGAGAAAATAATTGATATTTACCTGGGGTTTCATCCAGCCTCATGCAATCCGTGGGCTCCATTGCTGTCCTCTGGTGTCGCTCCGTTCATCTGCAGTCTTCCCCATCAAAGGCTCCAGTAAGCCTCATCCTGCTGTACTGTGCATGTGCTGTTGCCAGGAGTGTTCTGAGCCTGTGCATTACTATGTGCAGAAACACAAAATGCTCCTGGGAACAGAAGTGCAATGGGGGCGCAGTGCAACACATATGGAGCCTATTAGCGGAGGAGATTGCAGACAAACAGAAAGAAGACGGTGAGGGAGCCCATGGAGTACATGGGGCTGGGGAAAGCCCCAAGTAAGTGTCAATTTATTTCGCCTTTTGTCTCAGGTTCTCTGTAAGTTTGTAATATATGCTCATCATGTAATGTACAGAACTGGGTAATGTATAGATATTTTATAAACACAGGATAATAATTAGTAACCGATTACAACTGTGGTCCTAATGTTTCCCTTTCACTTTCTGTAATTAAGACATAAAACTGCCCATAGAAATGTGTAGGAAAACATAGATGAAAACCAGACTCGCCTCTAGGGACCAGCTGATAAGATAATTGCCTGGAGAGACAGATTTATAGAGGTGGCTTTGAGGGGAAAAAAAGTTTATTTTTCCTGTCCTTAGAGACTGAAAATTAAGGGAACGGAGAGAAAAAGTTCTAATGAAAGCCTCTGCTGCTCAGCCTCAAATAAGAAATCTACAAACCTTTTGTCTACAACACTTTGTATGACATTCCCTAATATTAGTGTTATCTCGGATGTAGAGTGTTTCTGTGTGACTCCTGTCCCGCCCACCCCTCCTTATGATGTGAAAAGAAAACACATCAGAAAAGTAGGATGGTGTATTTGTGTGCATTCCAGAATGGACTGAATGCAGAAGAGAGACTTGCCTCCTACAGTGTCCATAGAAAAAAACTGTCTGCTCTCTCAACATTGTAAATAATGCATGTGGTCAGCTAGATAAGGTATTACACAGGTTGTAAAGTTTTCGACAGTCCCTAGACTTCATGTGGCTGCTGCAGCCTTGTGTGAGAGACTGGCAGGGACAGGAGTTACATTACAGGCAATTCACCTCTGTGTGATTTGGGACTGCAATACAGATAAGCTTTCTGCTCCCTCTCAGACTGTTCTCAGTCTCTCTCCACTCCTCCTCTCTCCTCATTCACCTTTGTTTCCACCCTTCCCCTAGTGCTGGCTGTCTTCTTGTCTTAAAGGAAAGCTAAATAAAAGTGCTTTTCCTCCTCTCTCTGTAAAGTGTAATGGTTAAGGGCTCTGCCTCTGGCACAGGCCACCTGGGTTCAAAGCTCAGCAAATCTCTGCTTCTTCCTACTCAGTAAGCCAGCACCTATTCAGTAGGAGACCTTGGGCAAGACTCCCTAACATTGCTATTGCCTACTGAGCGAGTCAGCACTTTGAGTCCGCCAGGAGAAAAGTACATTATAAATGTTCCATTGTCATGCTCTACTTTGCCCCCTTCCCCCTCAATCTTACCCTTACAATTCAATCACCCAAGCATGTTATTAGTAACCCTAGCCTATAGCTGTCAGTACATGCATTCATTTTTACAGACAGATTGTTTCACCCACATTGATCAGAATTTCAATCAATCCGTGGCAAAAATGTATCAAACTTACGATCAAACAGCACATTTTTCAATTGGACACAGTGGTATAGAGGCGGTAGATCGGCGGCTCGTAGTATTGCACTGAACCACTACTGTACTACGATTATTTTCTGGCAAAATGCTGCGGCATTGCGAATATTTTCATGGAGAGGGCGGTGGGGCGCCACAGGTTTCCTCGCCTGGAGTGACAAAATGGCCAGAGGCGCCCCTGCTGAAAACCCACGTAGAAATGAGAAAGTGCTCAGTAAACACAGTTACTATTTATTTACAGTAGGTTTGCCCACATCTCAAAAGATGAAACACCCCCCGTCTGAAAGAAAGTTTGCTATAAAATTACTTTTGATTATAGACCAGACCCATGAGGTAAGAAAGAGAAAATACTCAGATTTTTACAAAGCTGTTGTGCATAGTGCTGAGATCATAAGCAAGGTAGCAGTGCTGATCTTTGCAGGCAGAAATATACAACAGCAAAACAAATGTATTTGGGAAAAAGCTTTAGTGCAACATTACTCATTGTTACCTTATTGTTATTTCCTTTTTTGCATCCTATTTTAAAGTATTTTCCTGGTTTCAGTATTCCTAATTTATTATTCACAGAAAAAGGCACAAGCATGTGGTATAGATGGAGTTCTTGGAAACAGGAAGGAGAGGGACTATATGACCTCTCTGGCTCCCTTTGCTGCTTTTAGAAGGAATCAGTGCAGTTTTTTTCTGGCTTCTAAATGCATTAAAGAGGAACTCCAGTGAAAATAATGTATTAAAAAAAAGTGCTTCATTTTTACAATAATTATGTATAAATGATTTAGTCAGTGTTTGCCCATGGTAAAATCTTTCCTTTCCCTGATTCACATTCTGACATTGATCACATGGTGACATTTTTACTGCTGGCAGGTGATGCAGCTAAGGTTATACTCCAAGAGTCAGACAAGGGAGATCCACCGCCTCTACTGCTAGGGCGAATGCAATCCAAACAAACAGAGCGATTCACTATCAGCTGCCGTTGGAGAAAGTGCAATCGCAACAGATAAGACAAGACAGAACCAGGCCATACAAATAATTAACAATCTGACTGCACTAGAAGGAATGCTAGTGCACTCCCAAGGATAACTACTCTAAAACAATATTAGCAAACAATCAGCAGAGGGGCTGAAACTCAAGGTAAGTCCAGCAGAACCAAACCTTTATGACCAGCAGGGAATTTCCTACAAAACAGTCTGGCTGAACACTCATGAAGGTCGGGACAGCCCGACAAGGCCCAATTCCAGAATCAATCCTCCCGAAACCGAACTCATCGGAGGCAGGACCCACCGAAACATGCCCATCAGTACTACAAGCCTCAGTGTAACACCCATCAGAACTGTGAGTACCAGAGAAGGACCCATCGAAACTCCCTGAGCAATACCCACCACCTTCCAGGGACCGTCCCAAAATACCAAACCTCCTACAATACCCATTAGAAGTGTCCCTATAAACACCGAAGCCACTGTTAATCCAATCCAGGGTACCAAGATAAGTTTCTCCCAAAATCTCCCAGAACACTTTAAAGCTCCGCAGAGATCCCAAGAGACCAGAATGCTCTTTAGGTTCACATGGAGAACTATCAAGAACCCCTATGGAACCTATGACAATTCCGGATTCAGGGTTACCAGGATAACCATCAAGATCAGGGCTTTCAGGAACCATTTCTGGGCATGCAGGCAGGCAGGCAATATCAGAACATGTCTCCACTAAGGAAGCATCTGAGCATGCTGGCGCACGAGACACACTTGGGCATTCTGGCTCACAGAGCGCATCTGGGTACACTAGTACAAGAGAAGCTTCTGGACATGTCAAGGAACTGCAAACCTCAGAGTCAGTCACGACAAGACTAAAACCAGGACCGGGCAGAAAATCCTCACGAGTAGTGGTCACAAGTACTGGTCTTTCAAAAGAAGACTTGGACTAAGACTTAGAAGTCTCTGTGACTGTAATTGTATCTAACAAAAACTCATCATTGACTACGCATGACTGAAGCTCCACAAGAGCTGCAAAAGTAGTCAACATAACAGCAATGCCTACTGAAGTGGGCAATACCTCAGAAGGACCTGGGGGGCAGGAGGCATCTTCTAAAAGTTCTGCACCCTTTGGGAGAAACTCAGAGACCTCCAGAACATCAAACAAAACCTCAGGAACATCATTTCCCAAGTTTTCTGACAAACTAATCAAGGATTCTGAACTATCCATGTTACAGGGCAAAACATCAAATACTTTCTGCGAACAGGGCAGATGTCCCAGGGATGGTTCTACAATACGCCGAGACTGAATTTCATTCTCATGAACAGGATGCACAGGAATATCTACTGGAACAAACACTGACTCCCTGACTCTAGTTTCACTGCACACAGAATCCTGCATAGCCGTCAAACTAGACTGCAGTTCCAAAATGGCAGAAAAATAGGTGAGAATAGTTGCAATACCTAGACGAGCCTCTGGGCTCACTGCAGGAGATTTTATGTAAGGCAACATTGACTCATCCAGAGTACAGGGTGGAAAGTCAGTACTTTCTTCAGAGCAAGAAAGGAACTCACAAATGTCAGTGCAAGTGGACTTCATAGTTTCATTCATGATACACAGTAGGCTCACAGAGATATTCTCTGGACAAAGCAAAGATCCCTCAGTATTGGATTCGCACAACCAAAGCGCTGTCTCACCCTTAGACTCGGCTAACAATGTCGGATCAGGGGAGTCAGAACGCAAAATTTGCGAATCCAAGATCACTTTCGGTTGTGAAACTGAAGCTTCTAAAGTGCAAGCCTCCGAAATCTGTGGACCAAATTGTAAAATGTCCAGAACAGGAATATTGGAACAATTTAATCTGGCAATGTGCTTTCACAGGTGTGAACAAAGTGAGGCATAGATTTATTTGCAGGAGAAGTTGCGACAACAACATGAGGAACTTTATTAGTCACATTAACATTACTCTTGAGGTTGCATAGTTTAGGAATTTTCCCCATAGCAAGATTATAAATGGAGGATCTTAAAGAATTACTGGGAGAAAAAGGTCTGTTTTTAATTGACAAAGGATCCCACATGTCCTTGACAAGAAAAACAAAAGTTTGCTTTCTTAAAACAGAAAGAATTTGCGATAATTCAGGTTGGAGTGAGTTTGAGATGTCTCCCAAGGCATCACTGCTGAATGTATGCAAATTAACCATTGTACCCTTAGAAGCTAAACACACCTCCAGAACCGCTGGAATGCAATGATGTATCAGCTTGTTAATTTGTACAGAGCCATAATAATCCAACATGCATACAGACTGTTTCGGATTGTTTGATCCTCATCAGTGCATGGCATGGATTAATTTGGCTCTATGCAGTAGGGCTTGTAACACCGAGAGAGACAGACTAACCAGCAAGCTCATGGTGACCCAGAACTCATTGGAGTGTGTAAGGGACTACAACGGTCCTAAAAGCCCCCTTACTAAGATGTTAAGAAAAACAAAAGTTTGCTTTCTTAAAACAGAAAGAATTTGCGATAATTCAGGTTGGAGTGAGTTTGAGATGTCTCCCAAGGCATCACTGTTGAATGTATGCAAATTAACCATTGTACCCTTAGAAGCTAAACACACCTCCAGAACCGCTGGAATGCAAAACCGACACATTCATGTTGATCATAATTTGCAGGAACACCTGAGAAAAAGGCATTAGATCACACAGATTCAAACTCCACACAAGAAGTTGCCATAAGAAAGAATCTTTCAGAATTCACACTGGTGTCAACAACAGTAGCACACTCATCCTCAACTGATGTAAATACATAAAGACACTCCTTTATTTCAGATCGCACAGAGTCTAAACTCACTTGCTTTACCCCAGAAAGGCAGGAATAATCATCCGACAACGTTGTCTCTTTATTGGAGTCAATTGGTTGGTGTGTGTGTGCAATCCATACAAAATCATCTGCCACACACAAATCACACAAAATAATCATGATCCACAAAATACTCGTCACACTCACCAGATTCAATCAAAGTGTACACAGAATACAAGCATTTAGAATCTCTTCGCTTTCTGCGATGTAAAAATCGCAAAACGCCTTCCAATCAATATCGAACTTCTCAATCAAAGCCCCAATCTCCCATGGAGCAAATGGAGGCTTAAGCAACCCTGTATCAAGGTAACACTCATACGGGTTGGGGTCAGGAACATGCATAGATTTTCTTACTCCTTTAATATACTTAATAATTCTGTCTATCATAGGATCCACATATGCTTTTGCTTGGGGTAATAAAACCTGAGACTGAGAAGTTTCTCTGGATTTATCACATTCAAGTGTGTTCCAAATTTCAGACTTTACAGAAATAATTGTTTTATTTGTAGTTGCTATGGGCAACAGATCTTTCAGCTGGGAAGCCTTCCTAGACTTTCTCCTTTTAGTCTTAGTCGCTTTAAGTGGCTGCTGTCTAGATGCAAGGGAGCTGTTACTGCATTCATTATCAAACTGAATGGTTTTGCATGGAATGGATAGAACAGCTAATTGATTTGCAGGTACACACCCATCAAAAATAGGTGGTAAGGAAGGCAGTTTAAACCAGTGAGAAAAAAATAATGTAAGAAACTGATAAAGCTTATCATTCCAAGAATTGCTTTTCAAAATCTCATAAGCCCACTGAAACAGATCTCCTTGCAATAAAACATAAGCTATTTGGAGAGCCCACGTGGACGAATCAGTGATTTGAAATGCAGGGTTAAAAGTCTTACACATTCAGAAAGAAAGTCCTCTTTGGTTTCAGAGTCTAGTTTTATAAACCTCTTAAAGGTACAAGAACCCTATTCGACAAAATCGTACAAATCGGAAATTCCCCCTATACTGGGAATTTCGGTAGGGCTGGTCATACTGTAACGAATGTGGAATTATCTCCGTGGTCAGCGCACAACATGTGCGCCGACACTGCGGAAACCCTCCACAAGCGTTTAGATAAGGAAACCCAGCTTTGGTGCAAATGCACCTGTAGAGAGGAATATCCAACCGGTAGATGGAGCTGTGGAGTGCAGAGGAATAAACCCTCTGCACAGCCACAGATGCCAGATGGAGATTGTACGAAGTGAAGCGATACAGGGCAAGATAGCCTCTGGAGAGAGAGTGAGCACAGAGACAGAATGTATGTATGTCCACCAATCTAGTCGCCACCCGGCGACGGTTGACATACAACAGCAAAGACCAAAGTGAGAAAGCAATCGCAAGAATGGCGATTGCTAATAGAGACACAAGACTGAGTAAAGACAGATCATAGAATGAATAAAGACAGAACCAATTAACCAACTACAATCCAACACGAAGGAACTGACAGGGCTAGCTAAACGCGGTCACCACACGTTAAGCGCAATAGCAACAAAGCGCATTCAAGGCATGGTCGCTGCACGTTAAGCGCAACAGCGACAAAGCGTACCAACCCTAGCTAACTATTGAACACAGAAAATGACGACAGACAAATAACGTGCTAGACAAGAGGCAGATCTATCAATAACCAAATGAATGAATGCAAATCCCTCACCAGAACAGCAAGTCTGAAACTTGCAGAGTGAAAACAGGTCTCCTTTCCAGAGACTTGCAGCATGCAGACCTGAAAAATGGTCAAAAAGCTGCCTGCCTGTGCAGACAGCAGAGCAGATCATTACACTGCATATACAAATTGGTAATTTGTTATAAAGCACCAGCTGGCAAAAGCTCAGCATATTATGATGATGATGATTTATTCTGAACACAGGTTTTAGTAAGATGTGGTGATAATCTGTGATTTATTCAATGGTTACTGTCACCTGGGTTATCTTTCAAAATATTCACCGAATACAGTTTTACTTTAAAGAACTATTAAGTTATCTTCTTGTAAGTTATGAGATCTGGCTTACCATACTGACCATGATGGCCTCTCGCCCCAACACCCCCCCCCCCCCCCTGTATTTTTCCCGATTTATACATCAACCAAAGTTATGTCATCACCTTTAGCCGGGATCAATTGAAAAGGGCGCCTGAGCTGCCTGTATGAAAAGTGCGCCTCCATAGACATCAATGTTATTTCTGCAAATATCGGCTACAAGGTGGTGAAAAGGGCACTCAAGTTTGGATATAGGCTACAAGCGGGCGCAACTTGGTAGCCCATATTTCATTTAGCTACTTTCAGCTGCAGTAGGGCACCCCTTTGTAGCCCATATTTTTTATTCGGCTTCAAGGTTTTCGGCTAAAGTAGGGCTCCCCTTTGTAGCCCATAATTTTTATTTGGCAACAAGGCTTTCGGCTACAAAAGGGCGCCCCTTTGTAGCCCATAATTTGTATTCGGCTACACAGGGCACCCCTTGGTAGCCCATATATATTTTTTTTGACTACAAGGTTTTCGGCTACAGTAGGGCGCCCCTTTGCAAGCCATATTTTTTATTTGGCGACAAGGTTTTCGGCTACAAAAGGGCGCCCTACTGTAGCCCATATTTTTTATCCGGCTACAAGGTTTTTGATTCTGCTACAAAAGGGCACCACTTTGTAACCCATATTTATTATTCAGCTACAAGGTTTTTGTTTCTGCTACAAAAGGGCACCCTTTTATAGCTGACATTTTTGATTCAAGGCACCACCAGGGGGGACATAGGGTTAGGCACCACCAGGGGAGTCTAAGGGTTAGGCACTACCTGGGGGGGGGGGGTCTTAGGGTTAGGCACTACCTGGGGCGTCTTAGGGTTAGGTACCAACGAGGGGAGACTTTGGTTAGGCACCACCAGGAAGTCTTAGGGTTAGGCACCACCTGGGGGTCTTAGGGTTAGGCACCACCTGGGGTAGTCTTATGGTTAGGCATCACCAGGGGGGTTAGGGTTGGGTTCTGTATGAGATTAGGGAGAAGTTAGGTAATCACCAGGGGCTGTCTTAGGGTTAGGCAACACCAGGGAGGGGTTAGGGTTAGGCACCACCAGGGGGGTTAGGGTTAGGCACCATCAGGGGAGGGTTCTGTGTGAGAGTAGGGAGAAGTTAGGTCATAGTAATCACTTTTCTCAGCTTTCTCTAGAGCCCTTTTATAGCTCAACAAAGTTTGCCTATAAAAGCATCCTTTTTATAAACTAAAACTAGCTTTTTTGGCTACACCAGGCGCCCTTTGTAGGCAAATTTGGAAAAAATGGCTACACCAGGCTCCCTTTGTAGCTGAATTTGGCATATGAGCTACACTGGGCGCCCTTTGTAGCCGAATTTGGCATATATGGGCTACACCAGGTGCCTTTTGTAGCCGAACTTGGCATATATAGGCCACACCAGGCACCCTTTGTAGCCGAATTTTACATATATGGGGTACACCAGGCACCCTTTGTAGCCTAATTTGGCATATGTGGGCTACACCAGGCACCCTTTGTAGCCGAAGTTGGCACATGGACTACACCAGGCGCCCTTTTTGTAGCCGAATTTGGCATATATGGGCTACACCAAGCACCCTTTTTTCCAGGCGCCCTTTTCAAATGGATGCCCTATAGCCACCTAATTACATTACTTTGGTTATTTGGTCAAGCAAACTTTCACTTGCACATTTCTAGCTGGTTCTACTATGTGAATTCTTCTGTCTCCTATTTTCCAATCACTGTACCTATATTATTGACATATTTCTTTTTAAAACTGACAGATTTATATACTGTTTCCTCATCTATTCATTATTGACATTTCTGAGTGCAGCTAACATTTGTATCAAGCTTTTTCTCCTGTCGCACTCAAGGAGCTTGAGAGCTTCAGCCAATAAGGGAGCTCTCAACAGGCCACCCTGCAGTGTTAGGGACAACAGTGGATAAGGCAGCATGTGCATTGGAACTAATTAGAATATTGATAATGTACTAGTACTGATATTGTATTGTCAGCTTCCGTCATCCCTAACTCAACCTACCTACACCTCACACTAACCCTCTTCACCTATGGCTAACACTATCTCTTCCTACGTACATCTAACATTAACTGCCTCTATCTGCCTATGCCTAGCATTAACCACCCCGACCTACACTGAACATTAACCACCTTAACATATGTCTAATATTAACCTTAACACTAACTTGCCCATCAAGCAATATCCAGGGTACAGCTAATAATAACCGTTAATAATAGTCAAACTCTGGAACCGATATTTAGAGCTGGGATAATCATAGTCATAGCCATGGCCATTATGCTAGAAACTAAAGCACTGGTACACCATAGTTGCAAATTAACATTGAGGTCTATGGTGGCGCCAGGTGCACCCAAATCACTTGATCTGCACTTTCACTTTTTATGAGGTTATTGTACATTAAGCTAAGTAGTGGGAACTGCCAGTCTGATATATTTGTATGTCTTTATTCTCCTAGATCTCTGTCTGTTGTCCTGTTTTTCTACAACATTTTACATAACTTTTTTACCATTTAACAATAATTACTAACCCCCAAAAGACAACAGAATATAAGGTTTCAAACACAGCAGGCCAAGTTTTTTTGTAGAAGTCAACAAAACCAGTAATATATTTTGAATTACAGGGAAAACCAACAGTAGAAATGTGGGAATGGAACCAAGTGCAACAGTGCCACCTATGGTTCTGTTGTATAACATTTTGATACATATATATATGTATATATATATATATATATATATAAATAATTTTTTTTTATTATTTTATTTAAAGAGACCCTAGGTGGGTGTTAAAAATCCTAATTGCACACAGAGGCTGGGTCTGCATATAATGCCCAGCCTCTGTTACTATATTGTTCTTCCCCAGACACCCCCCGCGCTCTGCTGGCCCCCATAATTCAAATCGCCATGCTAGTGACACGCAGCATGTCGATAGCAGGCTGTTTACATGACCACTGTCATTCTCTGTCGCTCCCACGCCTCCTCCATATCGCTGCTCCTCGCCTGCGTCCCTTCCCTCCAATCCAGGGGGAGGGTAGGGACGCAGGCGGTGAGCGGCGATATGGAGGAGGCGTGGGAGCGGCAGAAAGTGACAATGGCCATGTAAATAGCCTGCTATCGACACGCTGCGTGTCACTAGCACGGCGGTTTGATTTATGGGGGCCAGCAGAGCACAGGAAGGGGGGGGGAGGCCTGGGGGAGAACAATATAGTAACAGAGGCTGGGCATTATATGCAGACCCAGCCTCTGTGTGCAATTAGGATTTTTAAAACCCACCTCGGGTTCTCTTTAATACTGTGCCTGATTATATGCACCTGATGACCATTTTTAAGTACTGTAGTACAGATTTTTTTCCTTTGTGCCCATTTTTTTTTTAAGAAACAAATTTTACATATTGCTTATTGTGATCCCTTAAAGTGAACCAGAGATGAAAATAAACTAAAGAGATACAGAATTAGATCTGTCCTCCTACTCCTAAAAAATGACTCTTTTAGAGCTGGGGCACACCGAGCGGGTTTTTTGGCGTTTTTACTGCGGATACGCTTGGTCAATGTATCTCAATGGGGTGGTTCACACCAAAGAGGGAGGCGGTTTGCTGAAACGCATACTCCCGAGGTGAGGCATTTTTTGGATTGCGGAGGCGTTTCTGTCTCCAATGTTAAGTATAGGAAAAACGCAAACCGCTCTGAAAAACGGGCGTTTTTGTTACAGAAGCTGTTCAGTAACAGCTTTACTGTAACAAAACAGTATATGAAATCTTGTATATGCAAACTGCGCCTGCCCGTAATCGCTATCTAGAAAAGAATTGAGCCTTAATAACCTAAATTGGTAAATAATAAGCTGCCCAGATATGCAATCTCAAAATTGTTAGAAATATTAAAATACATATAACCCATCACACGAGTATGCGCTATCAAAAAGAGTCCAGCAATAGACAATGTGAAATGATGTATGTCAGCGCTCCTCTTCTTCAGACTCTGTGCTCTAAAAAACACAAACAAATACACTGCACATAGTGCATTACTGCCAGTCAATAGATTCCAGATTTTGTGAACCCTTATAAAAAAAACACCCGGGGTGACAAGTGGTGCCTCCGTGCCAAGCCCAGTGAATAATGCCAAACTGTTCACCAGATAGTTGCCACCTCAGACAACAGGTGGATCTAGCGTTTTGGTGTATAGACCAGGCAAACAGCTCTCCAATAAAATTCAGAATCTTTAATCCAGATCAAGCTTGCAAAACATAAATAAAACTCTCATAGCGTAACACATAAAATCAATGCACTTCAGCCTGCGCCTATAGAGCGCACTTACGTAGCAAGGTGATTGTTAGGCGTATCGGGCTCAAAGGCCCAGTGGTGACACTCCTCTCCGGGTGGACTCGGCGTCCCGTAGTTCCCCCTCGGCGTGTCCCCTCACGTTTCTCGTATAGTAAATACGGCCGGCTAGCACTTCCGCATCCCGTGACGTCAGACGCACCTGGCTCCGCCCTACGCGTTTCGTCCGTGCGGACTCATCAGGGGCTGACGTCACAGGTGCGGCCGACGTCCTTTGTAGCTCCAAAACTCCTCCCCTCACTTGCATCATCACTAGTTTTGCGCCGTCTGGAACGCACGTCGCAAGTTCATGCGTCCCATCAGCCTTAATGAGCACAGCACCAGCTAGTTACTTTGCCTCTAACTTTCTTTGGCCTGGTTGGCTGTGCTACCTGTTCTGTCACCATTTAGTGGACTTTTATTATATTGCACCTATGCTAGTGGATCTGAGACTAAATATAAAATGCGAATTAAAATATAGATTACTCAATTTATCATACATCAATATTAAAACTTGGTACTGGCTACCGATTAGGTCAAATATATGGCCATGTCTACCTGGAAAATACATGTTACCTAATAATTAATGTGTTAGACACTGTTTAAAATAGAAATTGTGACACAGTTTTTACTTCACCAAACACCTTGTTTCTCCAATTCGCCCCTGTCATGCTAGTCTACCCTCATATTAAGGCGCAATTGTTCTGAAGTGGAAACATTTAAAGAGCAAAGCCAGATATTAGTAAAGAGGTTTAAAGATAGGGGCTATGATGGGTTGGCATTGCAAGATCAGGTTCATCAAATAGCCTCTATGGATAGAAATAGCCTCTTACTGAACCATACCAAAGGAAATGAGAAAAATAGAGAATTTGACATGCTGTTTGATTATAACGGCCAACATAAGGAAATTGAACGTATAATAAAAAAGCATTGGAACATTTTGAAATTGGACGGAACACTAACCAGAGTAGTACCAGAAAAACCAAGTTTCATATATAGAAAAGCCCCAAACTTGAGATCACAGCTGGTATCCAGCTACATTAATCCCCCCCAGACCAGGTCTACAGACCTTTTGGGCCAAAAAGGATTTTTCCCCTGCCGGGGATGTAGGGGATGCCGGGAGGCCAAACCCCAAAGGGGGTCTACAATTCAATCCAGGAACACCGGCAAACAACTGGATATTAAGCAATGCATTACTTGCAACAGCGTGGGGGTTATCTATGTACTATGGTGTCCCTGCAACTTGGAATATGTGGGAAGGACCACAAGAAAACTCCACACAAGAATTGGAGAACATATAGCCAATATTTATAAGGGCTTAAAGACACATAATGTGTCAAATCATTTCAGACTGGTCCATAATTGTGATCCCAGTGGATTGAGATTCATGGGAGTGGAGGCACACAATAAAAAGTGGAGAGGATCAAGTCTGGTCAGAGATATATCACAGGCAGAGGGTAAATGGATCTATCAGTTACAGTCCTTAACCCCGAGGGGTCTGAATGTAGAATTCGACCTCAACTGTTTTATTACCAATGATATCTGAAATAAAGACACTGGAGGCAGCTATATAGAAAGTGAAGCATAGGGATAACCTTAGCCTAACCTGTCCATTATGCAATGGGAGTGCTGAGAATTTTGTTTGCCATGTAGACACACTATTAAAAAGGGGAATAGGCACACAAATCACAGGGGGGTAGCGGAGGGGTATATACTTATGCAATGAATTAATTGATGGGCTAACATTATTCTCCCTCTGTAGACCCGCTCCTGGAATAGGGGCAGGGTATGTGAACAGAGGCCAAGTTCTGGGACACAAATATGTTTACAGATGTATAAAATTGATCTATGCAGGATATCTTGCACTATATGGAACACAGAGCGGTATGATGTATTCTCACTCAATGTCCAGAGGTGACTCCTTGGCTCATGCTGGTCACATCAGCCTTAATATGAGGGTAGACTAGCATGACAGGGGCGAATTGGAGAAACAAGGTGTTTGGTGAAGTAAAAACTGTGTCACAATTTCTATTTTAAACAGTGTCTAACACATTAATTATTAGGTAACATGTATTTTCCAGGTAGACATGGCCATATATTTGACCTAATCGGTAGCCAGTACCAAGTTTTAATATTGATGTATGATAAATTGAGTAATCTATATTTTAATTCGCATTTTATATTTAGTCTCAGATCCACTAGCATAGGTGCAATATAATAAAAGTCCACTAGATGGTGACAGAACAGGTAGCACAGCCAACCAGGCCAAAGAAAGTTAGAGGCAAAGTAACTAGCTGGTGCTGTGCTCATTAAGGCTGATGGGACGCATGAACTTGCGACATGCGTTCCAGACGGCGCAAAACTAGTGATGATGCAAGTGAGGGGAGGAGTTTTGGAGCTACAAAGGACGTCGGCCGCACCTGTGACGTCAGCCCCTGATGAGTCCGCACGGACGAAACGCGTAGGGCGGAGCCAGGTGCGTCTGACGTCACGGGATGCGGAAGTGCTAGCCGGCCGTATTTACTATACGAGAAACGTGAGGGGACACGCCGAGGGGGAACTACGGGACGCCGAGTCCACCCGGAGAGGAGTGTCACCACTGGGCCTTTGAGCCCGATACGCCTAACAATCACCTTGCTACGTAAGTGCGCTCTATAGGCGCAGGCTGAAGTGCATTGATTTTATGTGTTACGCTATGAGAGTTTTATTTATGTTTTGCAAGCTTGATCTGGATTAAAGATTCTGAATTTTATTGGAGAGCTGTTTGCCTGGTCTATACACCAAAACGCTAGATCCACCTGTTGTCTGAGGTGGCAACTATCTGGTGAGCAGTTTGGCATTATTCACTGGGCTTGGCACGGAGGCACCACTTGTCACCCCGGGTGTTTTTTTATAAGGGTTCACAAAATCTGGAATCTATTGACTGGCAGTAATGCACTATGTGCAGTGTATTTGTTTGTGTTTTTTAGAGCACAGAGTCTGAAGAAGAGGAGCGCTGACATACATCATTTCACAGTATATGAAATCTACTACACCAAAAACGCTTCCCAAAACCGCAAAGTGCTAGCTGAAATGCTACAGAAAAATAAGAAAAAGCGTTTCAAAATCTGCTAGCATTTTGCGGATCTGCTAGCGGGTTTCGGTGTGCACCAGGCCTTAGATATCTCAAGGTTTTATTTTATGTATAAACATTTACAAAGCAGATGTAATATTTTAGTCTCTGCTCAATTGCAGTGTCTCAAGAGTCCCAGGGCCATATGCAATTCAGTTTTTCACCTGAGTTATCTCCTAGGAGATAATGTTTCATTTTCGATTTAAAATAACTTTCCAGCACTTTTTAACTAAAAAAAAAGTACCAAAAACTAGGTGAAAAGTACTATCAAAATAATTTTGACTATTTTCTTGCTTTCTGGTGGCTTACAGGGCATATCATTGACAAGTTTAAAAATATCACCTAGGAGAAAACTCAGGTCAATAAGTTAATTACATATGGCCCCCAGAGTGAAAATACATGAACTATTGACCTTTTTATCTTTTCTTCTCACAGTAAAAACCCAGGTATCTACTTAGGAAAGTGTTTTATAGCTGCAATATGTTATCAGTGAGCCAACTGGGTCCTGACTGGAGAAAAACATGTCAGTTCCATAGCTAATTACAAACTCTTTCAGGCAGGGAAAAAAGAAAAAGGAGCACAGCATAAGTGTCTGTATGCTTGCCACTGTATATTTACATGTCTATTTCATCGTGTCACATGTCATCATCATCTTTAATTATGTGCTGTATATATTCATTTCTACATCTTTCTTTGGGTATTAATCATTTCCCTTTTATCTCTTGATTCTATTGATAAGACTTTTTTGACATGATACTCCCCGATAGAAAGGCATCTGCCCTGATTTACCAACCTACAGTAAGATTGCCTTGTGCAGGCAGTAAACGACAATTTTACTGTTACTACTGCCAACAGCATAGTGGCCATTGCCCAATAAGCACGACCCATGTTACCTAAGTAACACGAGCACTGCTAGGGTAACACACACTACAACACCCTAATTAGGCAAGGAGCGCTACACTGTCATGGTAGTAATGGTAAAATTGCCACGCACAACCTACGCACCGCAATCTTGTCATAAGTTGGTGAATCAGGGCCATCAGGCGCACGTTAGAGCAGCCTGTAACGCAGCCCAACTCACAGTAATGAAAAATCAATGGGCTGTTCACAGTGCCCACATTGCGTTAAAGTGTAACGCTGGGCATTCAAACAAAGTGCAGCATGCTGTGCTTTATATGTGGCTTTAGCTGTGTTAGACTGTTTGCACATGCTCAGTAAGGGGAGAGTCCGCTATTGTTCCTAGCCACATGGTTAATTAATATTCACTACACTGTAGTGTTGTCCAGATCATGAACGATTCGGATCTTTGATCCGGATCTTTTTTGTGAGTCGAATCATCCGGATCATCACAATGAAGGATTCGGTTCACAGTGGATGTCTGGAAGAAACAGGAACTGCAGCTTCTGTGCACAAGCACAATCTTCCTTCTGCATCTCTCCCTTCCCCATTAGCACCCTCAATGTGCCTTCATTCTCCTGCACCTCTCACTCTGCTGCACCCCTGCTTCCTGCTTCCCTAGTAAAATGATTCAAAGATTCGGTTCAAAGATCCGGCTCTTTTCAATGATCCGATTCGAATCATCCGAATCATTGAAAAGATCCGGGCTTCCCAGGATAGCACCAAGAGCCTCATAACGTGGCTCAATCTGACATCCAACTTCAACACCACCATGCGTTGCGTTAGGGGCACGTTATGTGACCTTAACGTCCCCTAAAACGCAACGTCTTGGTGTGAAAGAGGCCTAATTCTACCTCATAAGCCTTCCGCAGTCATGTGCAAAAACATACAGTGGGTTGCAAAAGTATTCTGCCCCCTTGAAGTTTTCCACATTTTGTCACATTACTGCCACAAACATGCATCAATTTTATTGAAATTCCACGTGAAAGACCAATACAAAGTGGTGTACATGTGAGAAGTGGATCGAAAATCATACATCATTCCAAACATTTTTTACAAATAAATAACTGCAAAGTGGGGTGTGCGTAATTATTCGGCACCCTGAGTCAATACTTTGTAGAACCACCTTTTGCTGCAATTACAGCTGCCAGTATTTTTAGGGTATGTCTCTACCAGCTTTGCACATCTAGAGACGGAAATCCTTGCCCATTCTTCTTTGCAAAACAGCTCCAGCTCAGTCAGATTAGATGGACAGCGTTTGTAAACAGCAGTTTTCAGATCTTGCCAAAGATTCTCGATTGAATTTAGATCTGGACTTTGACTGGGCCATTCTAACACATAGATAGGTTTTGTTTTAAACCATTCCATTGTTGCCCTGGCTTTATGTTTAGGGTCATTGTCCTGCTGGAAGGTGAACCTCCGCCCCAGTCTCAAGTCTTTTGCAGTCTCCAAGAGGTTTTCTTCCAAGTTTGCCCTGTATTTGGCATCATCCATCTTCCCAT
The DNA here is from genome assembly GCF_040937935.1 of Hyperolius riggenbachi. Classification (NCBI taxonomy): domain Eukaryota; kingdom Metazoa; phylum Chordata; class Amphibia; order Anura; family Hyperoliidae; genus Hyperolius; species Hyperolius riggenbachi. The sequence continues at coordinate 408,731,196 of NC_090647.1, read as the reverse complement.
CAACTCTGACCAGCTTCCCTGTCTCTGCTGAAGAGATGCACCCCTGAGCATGATGCTGCCACCACCATATTTGACAGTGGGGATGGTGTGTTCAGAGTGATGTGCAGTGTTAGTTTTCTGCCACACATAGCGTTTTGCATTTTGGCCAAAAAGTTCAATTTTGGTCTCATCTGACCAGAGCACCGTCTTCCACATGGTTGCTGTGTCCCCCACATGGCTTGTGGCAAAATGCAAACAGGACTTCTTATGCTTTCTGTTAACAATGCCTTTCTTCTTGTCACTCTTCCATAAAGGCGAACTTTGTACAGTGCATGACTAATAGTTGTCCTAAGTCTCCCAGAGACTGTAGATCTCTGCAGCTCGTCCAGAGTCACCATGGGCCTCTTGACTGCATTTCTGATCAGCGCTCTCCTTGTTCAGCCTGTGAGTTTAGGTGGACGGCCTTGTCTTGGTAGGTGTACAGTTGTGCCATACTCCTTCCATTTCTGAATGATCGCTTGAACAGTGCTCTGTGGGATGTTCAAGGCTTTGGAAATCTTTTTGTAGCCTAAGCCTGTTTAAAATTTCTCAGTAACTTGATCCCTGACCTGTCTTGTGTGTTCTTTGGACTTCACGGTGTTGTTGCTCCCAATATTCTCTTAGACAACCTCTGAGGCCCTCACAGAGCTGCTGTATTTGTACTGACATTAGATTACACACAGGTGCACTCATCAGGCAATGCCTATAGGCAACTGACTGCACTCAGATCAAAGGGGGGCAAATAATTATGCACACACCACTTTGCAGTTATTTATTTGTAAAAAATGTTGGAATCATGTATGATTTTCGTTCCACTTCTCATGTGTACACCACTTTGTGTTGGTCTTTCATGTGGAATTCCAATAAAATTGATTCATGTTTGTTGCAGTAATGTGACAAGATGTGGAAAACTTCAAGGGGGCCGAATACTTTTGCAACCCACTGTATCCCACTATGTTTCTATCACCATAACTAATGGTAAAGATAATGTATCTATGATTAAGTTCAGTTTTGTTTTTTTCCAAGCATTGTATTTAGTATGAAAAAAAAGAATCTCCTAAGACTACAGAACTGTCTTCCAGCTGATTTCAGATTTTACTATATATTTTCTATCAAATTGTAGGTAAAATGTCATGTTAACTTAACAGTAACATTTTATTTGCTAGTTTACCATAAATCTATGACTGGTAAAACCCCCTTCTATGAAATATTGAATACATAGTGTCAGGAACCGGCCCGCGGCACGCTTGCGTATACGGTTCCCGACTGCGGGTTTGACCAGATCGAGAGGGGAAGCAGCCTTAGTCGAGCTACCACAAGGCTGTGACCCCTCAAACACTTCTCACTGCCACCACTAGCTGTTGCTAGACACGTCCACTCGGCTGTCGAGTGCTCAGCACGCAATCCGCGTTTTCGTATTCGGGTCAGCTTTGCGCTTTAGGCCGAATACGGAAACACCACGCACACACACACACAGTTGCAATCTTACACTGTAGTGAAGCAAAACCACTAACAGTCGTTCCGAACGATACTGTTAGCCACTCCGAGACTTCCCACTCTGCTGTCGATCGTGGAAGTGCCCCATACACACAATGCAATTACAATCTTATATGGTAATGTCGCTCAATCACACAATCAGGCATGGACTTATACACCGTTACACTTCAGTCTCCTCTACTAGGCTATGAGTGTTAGTTTAGTACAGCAGAAGTCAAACTTATTAAATAACGATTTAATATTCCAGGAAAAAAAGTGGAATAATGCAGAAAATAATATATACAAAAGATTTACAAAAACAAAGTAAAAAAAAGTCACAAAATAAAAGTTTACAAGGATAAAAGTTTACAAGGATACACAGCAAGATAAGTTTGCATAAAAATAAAATGGGATAAACATTAATTGAACCGTGGAGAGACACGTGGAGAGACACGAATTTTACGATTTCCTCTGGATCATCTCTAGCGATGAGCTACTCTCAGGAGAAGATGATCTGTGACTGTCCCAGGCTGCTGTTTTATAGCAAAATGTGTGCCCCGGGGCCACCCCAATGTCCCAGGTCCAGGAAAAATCCAATTTCCTGTTTAACGCGTGCAACTTCAAAGCGTTCCTCTGTTAGTGTTTGATCTTTTCAGAGATTTCAGAACACTTCCATAAACCCAATTTCCACAGGTAAAAATTGTATTAGAAGGACTTCAACCCTTCAGCCATTTCCAGTAGGCTGCCATATGTAAATTCCTGGCCCTGTGCTGGTGTGAGCTGCGTCAAAGCACACTACAGCCAGTCCAGGTGACAATTGCTCCCAAGCACAATACACATCTGAGACAGTATTTCCCAAAAGATCAAAAGGTAAGGACATGACTGGCTTTGGGCATAATTAGCCATCTCCTAATTAGAGGCTCGGTAGACAGTCCCTACTTGAATGTCTAGGTTCACTTGCCTATTCAACGTAATTAACCTATTCAAATGCAGACAATGCTAGAGTTAATTTACATGTACATACAGGAACTCCATAAAGCCAGCTGCCAGCCTGGCATACCTACATCTCTGACATAATACACAGCAGATAGAAAAATGAAACATGAAAAATATGTTCCTGTATTATCCTTAACATCATCAGCACCCTAATATATCACCACACATAGACTCTCCAGTCACAGACACTGTAGCTGCTTATATAACTTGGTTAGGGTATTATTCTTTCTTACTAGTATAGAAATGACTCACCAGATATGTGTTCATTTATGCTATAATCACATGCAACCTATTGACTGCACTACAGCGGTCTTCATTAAGCTAATTATTATTTCACTTCAGAAAACAATTAGCAGGTGATTTAGGTGCATCATTAGATTGGGTAGATGCCTGTACCTTCAGGTATTTTGTGTTCTTCCTTGAAATGAGTTTGAATAGCTTTGAAGAGATCCTTTTTTCACTTTGAGATTAAAGAGTCTATTTGTGTTGATCAGTGTCAGAAGAACATTTTAATTTTATAACTCGTTATGTGTAAACCTCAGAATTACTTCCAATTATTATCACTTTAATAATCATATCCAAATGTTCATGATTACTGTGAAACCTTCATAGCTGGAAATTTTTTATAATCCTTCACTAAGTACCATCAAAGTAATTGCATTCTTCCAGGGGTTCTATTTTATTAACTTCTAAAACAGAGGCTTTCTAAAGCAGAGGCATGGTGCTAGATCACAAATTAAAAAAATAGCTTTAGACATGAGTTGTGAGCCCAGTCTTCCATTCTATGCACGTGAGAAATACAGATTATGCCAAAAGTATTAATACCACTCTACTTTTTTTTTTCAAAAGAATCCTAATTCTCCATGAAATAAGTTGAAACCACTTCCAGAGCATTGCAACGTGCACATTCATCAAGAGTCTGACAAGCACAAGAAAACACACGGAGGGGCCGGCAATGGGAGGAGTGAGGCAAAGGGAATGGAAGAACAGCAGCCTGCCTAAGGCTGCTGTGAACATGGGAATGCTGAGACTGAATGGGAAGGGTTAACAAGGCTGTGGTACTGGAAGTTCTTTTTTCTATTTTCAGATACAAGTGTCAGCTTACCTCACCTCAGAGATGCTGTCGTCAAGCAGGTGTAGAGCTGTGAGCCTATCAGCTGCAGCTAGAAGATGATTGGACGCAGCGTTTTCCCTCCAGGAGGAAGGAGCCAATCAGAGGAGGGATAACAGTCAATAAAAACTGTTCCTGTCAGAGAGCGGTCACATTCAAGGAGCGAGCTGAGCAGCTGCCCGCCCACGCTCCCCTTTTTTCCTTGTTCTTTGGTGCTGTCGCGGGCCTTATAGAAAGGGGGGGGGGGTTATGGACTTTAAAAGGACTTTTGTGGTGGGATTGAGTCGGGTCCCCAGACCATCAATCCCGGTTCTACTGGGTTTATGTGTTGGTGTTTGGTGAATGGTGGTTTAATAAAGTTGTCTGGTTTGGGTTATAGATAAAAGAAAATAAAATTTTCCAAGTTTAAAAGTAAACAAATCCCTCCCCCCAATAAATAAAGAGGCCGCTGCCTGTTAATCGCCTATTGGAGTCTGTGTTATTTTTATTTAAAGAGTTAAGTACTTCAATGAAATGTTGAATGCAGTCCCATGAGAAGATGGAGAAGCTCAGCCTTTTCCTGTCTGAGGATTTAACATTATACACTAACATAACAATATACAAATAACATTTGTAAAGCGCTTTTCTCCCATAGGACTCAAAGCGCATTAATGTCGAAGAATTTACCAGCTGTATTCGATAATCAGCGACGGTTGTAGGATCAAATGGATCCAGCAGAAAGGTATGCCACATACTGATATGGCAAACATGGATTCCAAAAACTAACTTCAAGTACCCTTTAAAATAAATAAAATTAGCATAGATATGTTTACTGGTACCTTTTTTTAGTTAAAGCAAACGTGGAGTGAGGAAACTCATTTAAAGAAGTTATCAGCCTAAATTAAGAAAATAAGCGCTACTTACCAGGGGCTTCCTCCAGCCCCAAGCTCCCAGCATGTCCCTCGCCGCAGCTCTGCACGCAGCCGTTCGCTGCAGCTCCCTCCCAGTCCCCGGCGATGACGTCAGGCCGACCTCCAGGTCGGCCTGTACTGCACCTGCGCCTACGCGAGCGGCGCTGGCAACCACTGCGTGCAGAGCTGCGGCGAGAGACATGCTGGGAGCTTAATTTAGGCTGATCCTTTAAAGGACAACTGAAGCAAGCAAGATATGGAGGCTGCCATATTTATTTCCTTTTAAGCAATACCAGTTGCCTGGCTGTCTTGCTGATCCTCTGACTCTAATACTTTTAGCCATTAACCCTGAACAAGCATGCAGCAGATCAGGTGTTTCTGACATTATTGTTCTTAGCTGCATGCTTATTTCCGGTGTGATTCAGACACTACTGCAGCCAAATAGATCAGCATTGTTGCCAGGCAACTGGTATTGTTTAAAAGGAAATACATATGGAAGCCTCCATATTCTTCTCACTTAAGTTGTCCATTAAGGTTAGATACATTCCTAAGTAGAGGGAAGACTCCTCGGTCTGTCCCATCTTTCCTGCACCATCCCCAGTTGAAGTTATGTGACCATTCTGGTCTTCAGCACTCCTTGGGAATCCTGTTTAACTACTCACATCCCTGAGTAGTTCCAAGAATTAGCACATCCATACTGCAAATGCGTGAGCCCAGACCTACAGTACGGATGTGGTTATCCTGGAACTGCTCAGGGACACAAGTAGTTCTAAAGGCTGCATGAGGCGTGCCAAAGAGCTATTCAAATGACTTCAACCGATTATAGCACAGGAACAACGGAACAGATCGAAGGACTAGGAAGGCTCTATAGTATCCAGAACCTTCTCAGTATCCAGTACCTTCTCTCTGCTTAGGTATCAATCTAACCAGAAGCGAGCTTTGGTTTCCTCACTTCAGGTTCCCTTTTAAAGAGGAACTCCAGTGAAAATAATTTAATATAAAAAGTTGCTTAATTTTTACAATAATTATGTATACATGATTTAGTCAGAGTTTGCTCATTGTAAAATCTTTCCTCTCCTAGATTCACATTCTGACATGTATTACATGGTGACATTGTTACTGTGGGCAGATTATGTAGCTGTTCTGGCTTTAACAGACAGCTATAAACAGCCATTTCCTGTGTGTGTCATTGTTACATTGTGGCAGTTTGCCCAGAGTACCGTACGGTACCAGAGCCTCTTGTGGGAGGGGTTTCAGCACAAAATCAGTCATACAGCGCCCCCTGATGGTCTGTTTGTGAAAATCATTATATTTTTCATGTAAAAGTGGGTATCAGCTACTGATTGGGATAAAGTTCAATTCTTGGTCGGAGTTTCTCTTTAAAGACATTATTGAATTAAAGTGGTCCATCAATGTGACTAATTGCTTTATAATGCTTTATTCTCACTAAAAGTGTTAAACTATGATACTGCCACTGCAGCTAAATGATAAATCAATTTTCTTCAATCAAAAAATATAACTAGCAAACACAAATTTGTGAAAGAGCTAAAAGGAAAGCATGGGTTAGTTTCTGCTGGTCTCTTGTCCTCAATTGTAAAATGCAGGGCGGTGGACTTTATGTGAATCAATGCTAGATTATCATTTTTTTGGATGGTGGATGCTTTTTCCATTTTAATTTAATCTTAACTTATGGTCTGATATCAACCCCCCCAGATACATTTTAATCTTCTTAATGAAGTTTTAAAATATTTTGTTCATTACAATACAATCAACGTGACTACTGTAATTTCCATCCAGGCTCTTCCAAGTGAATAGTTTTCTGTGGGGATGCACAAGCATAGTGTTTTGCAGTTACCAAGTCATTGCCTTCCCATAAATCTTTTAGTCTTGACTTTCTCCTCTCATTTTTTGATCCAAGGACATGGCTGTCCATACAGTGTGATATTTTCTTGTAGCCAGTTTTAGCATTTAGCTTTCCCATTATGACAGTTACAATTCTAGGCTTTGCTTCACAGATTGCATTTTACCACCCAAGATACAACTGCTCTATAGTTTCCTCTGGGAAATCCTGAATGGTTACAAATACTTGAGGCTGATTTTACTTATACTTGTGCGGTGATCCCATGGAATGGCAGCCTGCCATTGGATCACTGCACCGCACAAATCCGTAGTTCAAATGACCCTGCAGCAGAGTGCGCCGACAGCATCATATGCATAGGCCCGCCCTCTTTTCTCCCCCTTTCAGTGACGTGCGCTCTGGTGGGCAGGAAGTATATCACCAGATTTGCATCAGTCCACACAAGTGCGCCGTGTCAAACCGCGCTGTGTGGATTACACTTACTGTGTTGCCATATACTTGCATTAATGTATAATCTGTGCGGTAGGAACGGATCATGTGGAAATGCATGGATAACTTTGCGACGGATTTGCAGCGATTTGACTACAGGTAGTCCCAACTTACAAACGACCTGTCGCTACAAACAGCATGAAAATGGGAGCAAGTTAAAAAAAAATCAAAAAGATCTTATAGTTTTTGAAAAAAAATCAATTAAAAAATTCAAAATGTTTTTTTAATAACATTTTACAGTGGTGCACTATACTATATAGAGTTTCAAGTTTTGCATACAAACACATTTTACACATTTTAAAGAAAACCTGTGATCCAGCCCTGGATAAAGGGGAACAGAAGGAGGCACAAAGGGGCACAGGGATCAGTGGTGGTACAGAGGGACACAGTGGAAGCAGAGGTACACAGTGGAGGCACAGAGGGGAGGTGGCACAGATGTAGACACTGAGGGAACGTGGACAGAGGTGACACATTGGGGGTCAGGGGTGGCACAGAGGGGGACATTAAAGGCAGAGGGGAACAGAGGTGACACAGAGGGGGACATTGGAGGCAGAGGGGAACAGAGGTGACACAGAGGGGGCATTGGAGGCACGGGTGGGCACAGAGGAGGTACAGAGGACAGAAATGGCACAATGTTCCGACTTCAGAATGGATTCAGGTTAAGAACGAACCTACAGTCCCCATCTCGTTCGTTAACCAGGGACTAACTGTACTTCCACCGCAACTCATTGTGTAAGTATAAAAGTCGCCATACATTTTCATCGCCCTTGCAATGGGTGAGCGCACCACACACCCCTAAATGCAGTATATGTAAAAGGGAGTGATGATTAAATGAGAAACTTTAGTGGCATATAGTAGAATGTAGTAAATTATTCAGGATACCCACTTTTACATTATTTTTCCTAGTTTCAGTATAAGAAACAGTTCCAATATCGATATATTGCTGTATATTAGTATGTAATCCAGCCATCCCAGGAATGCTCAGCCTAGGTTGTTTAGCTATGCGGAATTCTCCTCCTAGAACATTCTAGGAGACAAGTTATTATTTCTACTGTACACACAGTTAAAATCATTTTGCAGTAATGCACCTGCCAACAGTAAATATTTCGACACCTATGATAAATTTCAGAATGTAAATCAAGGTAAGAAAAGATTTTACAATAGAAAAACACTGACTAAACAATTTATAAAGCAATATTTAACTACCTAACGCCCGTGATCGCCACTCGGGAGACTGTTAGACGGCGAAACCACCGTCTTTTTACTATGTACAGCGCAGCGGCCCACGGCAGTGATGTACTGGGGACAGCCTGTCCCCTCCTGAGTGTCGGCGGTGATCGGCTGTCATAGGCTGAAGCCTATGACAGCTGATCACAGGGATTGGCTGGTGGGGGGGAGGTAAGAGGGTTTAGTATAAAAAAAAAAAGGAAATAAGGAAATTTACCGCAAAAATAAATATTTACACACACAAAAATCGGGAATCACTAGTGTGCTGTGTTGGCCTTAAATCTGCAGTGGCCTATTTTGAAAAATATAGCCTGGTCTTTAGGGGGGTTTACCACTGTGGTCCTCAAGTGGTTAAAAAAACCAAAAAAGAATAAAATATATATATATATATAGATATAATTTATTACGTTATATTCAGTAAAGTGCCAAGTAAATTGGTGACTAGGGATGGCCGACCACGTTCGCCAACGAATGGTCGCTACTTGCGCGCTTGCGAGTTTCGTGAACTATACGGGGAGTTTATACCCGCCTTATACTCTCCCATAGTGCTATTTTTTTAACCTTCACCCTAAAGCAGGGGTCTCAAACTCGCGGCCCGCGGTACAATATTTTGTGGCCCGCGCCGGCAAAAGCAAAAGAGACACGGAAGCGAACTATTTTACCTTATAGTTTGCTTCAGTGCTCCCAAGTAATCCGCCATGTCCCCGCCGCAAAACGAGGGCTGCAGAGCCCCCAAATCCCCCGGGCAAACATCCACGACTACACTGAGGGGCAGAGCTTCCAGTTGTAGCTCTGCCCCTCCTGACATCAATCGCCGCACGGATGGCCGCCTCTCCCCACCCCTCTCTGTGAAGGAAGAGTTAGAGGGGCGGGCAGAGGCGGCGATCCACAGCGATTGACGTCAGGAGGGACAGAGCTGAAGCTGAAAGCTCTGCCCCTTCCAGGAAGTGCCGGCGGATTGCCCCCCGGGGATTTGGGGGCTCTGCAGCCCTCGTTTTGCGGTGGGGACACGGCGGATTACTTGTAATGGGAGCACTGAAGCAAACTATAAGGTAGGACACTTCATGTTCAGAAGAAATAATTAAAACTGTTAATAATGACATTTGAGGACTTTTTTTTGTAAAATCCCTTATGCGGCCCAGCCTCATCCTGACTTTGCCTCCTGCGGCCCCCAGGTAAATTGAGTTTGAGACTCCTGCCCTAAAGTCTGGTGGGACAGGATGGCCAATCATACATGATCACCACCCAGGCCTCTCCATTTATAACAGGCATGATCCCAGCTGCCATTTTCAGAGTAGGGAGAAGTGCTGCTGCTGCAGATAGAGGGAGAGTGAGAGATATTTATTCATTTATTGAATTTATAAAGCACTAACATATTATACAGCGCTGCACAATAGAGAAATAGGTTAAAGAGAACCTGAGGTGGGTTTTAATAATCCTATTAGCACACAGAGGCTGGGCATATAATGCCCAGCCTCTGTTGCTATACTACAAGAGTTTTTGTTGCTATACTGTCTCCCCCTAGGACCCCTGCGCTCTACTGTCCCCCATAAATCAAACCGTTGTGCTAGTGACCCACAGCGTGTCACTAGCAGGCTATTTACATCCACACTGTTACTCTCCACCGCTCCCCCGCCTCCTCTATATCGCCACTCCCCGCCTGCGTCCCTTCGTCTCGCTGATTGGAGGGAAGGGACGCAGGCGGGGAGCGGCGATATAGAGGAGGCGGGGGAGCGGCGGAGAGTAACAGTGTGGCTGTACACAGCCTGCTAGCGACACGCTGTGTGTCGCTAGCACGGCAATTTGATTTATGGGGGACAGCAGAGCGCAGGGGGGGCCTAGGGGGAGTGGGCATTATATGCAGACCCAACCTCTATGTGCGAATAGGATTATTAAAACCCACCTCGGGTTCTCTTTAACATACAAGGTAGGACATACAAGGAGCTCACAACAAAACAAGTTCATCCAAAGGATTTGATAACAGTAGTTCAGTGTATTTGGTCAAATTAGAGACTGTTCTAGTCCGCAGGAGTGGACAGACAGTAAGATTGCATAATCAAGCTGGAAACACTAGGGAGGAGGGCCCTGCCAGAGGCTTACAATCTAAAGGGTAGGGATAAAGACAATAGGTGCATCTATTAAGAGAGTATTCAGCATAAGATATTATCGTGGTGATGTAGGTGGGTACACAAGCGTGAAAAGGTGAGTCTTGAGAGCTCGTTTGAAGGTATTAAAGGTGAGGGCGAGTCTGATGGCTAGTGGGAGTGAGTTCCAGAGAGTGGGGGCAGCCCTCGTGAAGTCCTGCAATCATGCATGCGAGTGAGATATGCGTGGTGCGAACAGGCGCAGGTCATTTTAGGATCGGAGGGGGTGGACCAGTATATACCTGTAGACAAGATTGGAGTTGTAGGTCCTGTGCACAGATTTGTAGGCCAAGCACAGAATTTTAAAGTTGATCCTGAAGCAGATGGAAAGTGAGTGGAGGGCTTTGAAGAGGGGAGTGGTAGAAGCACTGCGATGAGAAGAGTTGATCACTCTGCCTGTCGCATTCAATGCCAATTGAAGGGGGGCAATACGGTTAGAGGGGAGGCCCAACAAAAAGAAATTGCAATAGTCTAGGCGGGAGATGGCAAGGGCATGAATGAGGCGTTTGGTGGTGTCAAGGGACAGGTAGGAGCAGATCCTGGAGATGTTGCAGAGGTGGAAGTTGCAGGATCGGGCAATACTTTGGTTGTGGGGTGAAAAGGAAAGTGCAGAGTCTGGGGTAACACCTAGGCAGCAGGCTTGGAAAGGAGGCCATCCAGGGTGAAATGGGTGTGAGGCAGGTGGAGACCTTGTCCTTCTTTCGTTCCCCCCTCAGTGCTACCCCTACTAAAAATTAGCACAGCGGGTGCAACGGGCAGGGAACATGGACTTACCACGTCCGGGTTCCATGCAATGGAGCGCCACATTCCGCCGATCTCCTCTGTCTCCAGTGTCGTTCACTCTACTTCCGCTCACTCTATTTCCTTGCCCAATGTCTGACAGCTGGCTTGTCAGAACTGCTAGCCCGCCAGTTTTTACAATACTACCTGGTTCAATCTGAGGCCTTTAAAAAATGTTTAGGCATTGCAGCACCGCGGTGGGAGGTACCAGGAAGAGGATATTATTCACAGATGGGCATCCTGGACCTGTACCGACATGTGCAGTGGCAGGTCAACCAATCTCTGGCACACAGTGTTGCGGCTAAGGTCCATCTGACTACAGACACCTGGTCTTCAAAACATGGGCAGGGAAGGTACATAACCTTTCCTGCTCAATTGGTAACAAGGTGGTGATGTCTTGCATGCAGGCCAGCCACTTCTCCACCTACTTCTCGTCCTTCCACTGCAGTCTCTTGCTCATTTGAGTCCTCCTCATCTGCTGCAACCTCCTCTTCTGCGGTGTCCCCAAGCTACCCATTGTCTGTTCCACTATACAGGTATGACAGTGTCATGTTGCGTATGTTGTACCTGGAAGGAAAAAGCCACACCAGACCTGCAGTGCTGTCCACTCTGCAGACACAGGCGGACGAGTGGCAGAAACCACAACCTCAGTGTTGGTAAAGTTGTCTGTGGCAATGGTACTAATCTGTTGCCTCCACTGAAAATTGGCAAATTGATTCACGTGCCTTGCATGGCACATGTATTAAATTTGATTGTGTTATGTTTTGTGGACAAGGATTCCAGGATGTCCTGAAGCAAGCCAGGAAAGTGGCTGGCTATTACTGACAATCCTACCCGGTCATGGCTCGCCTTGCTGACATCCAGTAGTAAACTTTTTTCATGTTGTTATTATAGGGTGTTATGTGTAGAATACTGAGGAAAAAATAATTTAATCAATTTTGGGATAAGGCTTTAATATAACAAAATGTGGAAAGACACCTCTCCCAATTTTGTGAAACCTATGTAGGGATTGTGCAATCTTTCACACCAGATAATTGAATACATTTGAAAGGGTGACAGAAGAGGTGAGCAGGGTGACAGAAGATATAAGCAACAGTGTCTACAGCCTCACCTAATTTGCTTTTCAGTTTTGTTTTTGTTTTTTGCATCTAGGTCTGTCTGCACGTATTGTATAATAAACTTTTACTATTGTGTATTGGTTTATTTAAATAATTCTAAAGTAAGGATGGTCAATGAAACGCAAGAGTTGAGTCATTAATCAATATAGACAGTCATATAAATGTTTTCCAAAATACTGGCAGTAAGATTAAATAGTTGTCTCCCTGCATACATCCAGACCAGATAGACTATGGCTGGGAGGCAAACTACAGATAATGTCCGCAGGGTCTTAAAGCGGGATTGTCACAATAAAAATCAAATTTTAACAGCAACTAGTCTGAGTGTATTAAGTGATAAAGATGCTAATCCTGCATTCAAAACTTTAAAAACTTTTTCTGCTGTTATGGTTTGGAGTTTTCTCATACCTTAGGAGCACTGGCCCTTTAATAGCCATTGCCATTCAGTTGTATGCTGGGGTTCTTTTTATTATTATTATTTATTATTATTTATTGTATTTATAAAGCGCCAACATATTACGCAGCGCTGGACATTAATTTAGGTTACAGACAATATTTAGGGGTGACAAACAGCAATATGACAATACAGGAATACAAGAAAACCAGATCACACAGCACAGTATGAGTACAAGGTAATGCTTAGTCAGTCACTGGATGGGAGCATGGAGATTAGGCAAGTTAGGTTCACTCAAATGCATAGCATGGGTGCACAGTAATGGAGGTGCATGATCAGGTAGGACACTAAAGGAGGACGACCCTGCCCAAAGGCTTCCAATCTAGAGGGAGAGGTAGGGACACGAGAGGTAGGGGATCAGAGTTCAGCTGTGGGTTTAAAGCACTTGTGAGGGGTAGTAGGCCAGAGTGAAAAGGTGAGTTTTGAGGGCCTTCTTGAAGGTGTTGAAGGAGGGGGCTGCCCTAATGGGTGGAGGCAGGGAGTTCCATAGTGTTGGAGCGGCTCTTGAGAAGTCTTGGAGGCGTGCATGGGACTGGGTGATGCGGGAGACGGTCAGGCGAAGTTCATTGGAGGAGCGGAGTGAGCGGCTTGGTGTGTATCTCTGAGTAAGATCAGAAATGTAGGTTGGACTGGTTTTGTGGACGGATTTGTAGGTCAGACACAATATCTTGAATCTGATTCTGGACTGGATAGAAAGCCAGCGGAGGGATTCATGGAGAGGAGCCGCCCTGGTGGAGCTATGGGAGGAGTGGATAATTCTGGCTGCCGCATTCATGATGGACTGTAGTGGGGCTATTCGGGTCATAGGGAGACCAGACAGAAGGGCATTGCAGTAGACGAGGCGGGAAATTATGAGGGCATGGATGAGGAGTTTGGTGGTGGCAGAGGTCAGGAAAGGGTGAATCTTACAGATGTTACAAAGGTGGAAGTTGCAGGACTTTGTGAGGTTTTGGATGTGGGGAGTGAAGGAGAGTGCGGAGTCCAGGGTGACACCCAGACAGCGGGCTTGAGAGGTAGGGCGAATGGTAGTGTGGTTAACAGTGACCTGCACATCTGGGAGGTCCAGGGATGACCGGGGTGGGAAGATCATAAATTCCGTTTTGTCTAGATTTAGTTTCAGGAACCTAGCGGACATCCAAGAGGTGATGGCAGATAGGCAGGAGGAGACCTTGTCCATGGTAGTGGTGGATATGTCAGGGGTGTGGAGGTAGATTTGGGTGTCATCTGCATACAGATGATAGTTAAAACCCAAGGAGGAGATAACCTTGCCAATGGAGGATGTGTATAGGGAGAACAGTAGGGGCCAAGGACCGAGCCTTGGGGGACTCCCACTGAGAGGTGGTTGGGGGTGGACAAGGACTCATTGAAGGAGGTTGTGAAGGAGCGGTTGGAGAGATAGGATAAAAGCCAGGTCAGGGCGAGATCGTGAATGCCCATGGATTGGAGGGACTGGAGGAGTAGGGGATGATCTACTGTATCAAAAGCTGCTGAAAGGTCAAGGAGGAGGAGAATGGAGTATTTACCTTCAGCTTTAGCTAAGGCAAGGTCATTGACCACTTTGGTGAGAGCAGTTTCGGTTGAGTGGGCAGGCCGAAATCCAGATTGCAGTGGGTCTAGTAGTGAGTTGGCATTGAGGTACTGGGTCAGGCGTTTGTGAACCAGACGCTCAAGGAGTTTTGAGGCGAAGGGGAGGAGGGAGATCGGGCGGTAGTTGGAGGGTAGCAAGGGGTCGAGGGAGGGTTTCTTGAGCAGAGGCAGTACTGTGGCCTGCTTGAAGTCTGAGGGGAAGGTGCCTGTGGATAGGGAGAGGTTAAACAGGGTAGTGAAGACTGGGGCCAGATCCGTGAAGTGAGGCTGAAGTAGATCAGAAGGGATAAGGTCAAGGGGGGAGGTAGTGGTATGGGAAGTCTGCATTAGGTGGTTGACTTCCTCAGTGGTAGTAGGAGTGAAGGAGGTGAGGGGAGGATAGGGTGGAGGAGGAGTTGGTTGTGAGCGGCTGGGAGGTGAAGATTAACCACTTCCCGACCGCCGTATATACAATTGGCGGCCGGGAAGTGCACCCCGCAAGGACTGCCGTATAGACAAATGGCGGCGGTCCTTGTAGGGGCATGGGCGGAGCGATCGCGTCATCCGTGACGCGATCCTCCGCCTCCGCCTGGCGCCGCTCACCCGCCGCAACATCCCGCCGGCTATATGGAAGCGCCGGCGGGATGTTAACCCGACGATCGCCGCATACAAAGTGTATAATACACTTTGTAATGTTTACAAAGTGTATTATACATGCTGCCTCCTGCCCTGGTGGTCCCAGTGCCCTTGCGGGCACCCAATCACCCGCCCACACGCTCAGATTGCCCTTAGACCCCCCTTATCAATTCGCCAGTGCATTAATTACATCTGTCCTTCCCTGTAATAACCCACTGATCACCTGTCAATCACCTGCCAATCACCTATCACCCATCAATCACCCCCTGTCACTGCTACCCATCAATCAGCCCCTAACCTGCCCCTTGCGGGCAATCTGATCACCCACCCACACCAATAGATCGCCCGCAGATCCGACATCAGATCACCACCCAAGCGCAGTGTTTCCATCTATTCTCTCCTCTAAACACCCACTAATTACCCATCAATCACCCATCAATCACCCCCTATCACCACCTGTCACTGTTACCCATCATATCAGACCCTAATCTGCCCCTTGCGGGCACCCAATCACCCGCCTACACGCTCAGATTGACCTCAGACCCCCCCTTATCAATTCGCCAGTGCAATATTTACATCTGTTCTCCCCTGTAATAACCCACTGATTACCTGTCAATCACCTATCAATCACCCATCAATCACCCCCTGTCACTGCCACCCATCAATCACCCCCTGTCACTGCCACCCATCAATCACCCCCTGTCACTGCCACCCATCAATCAGCCCCTAACCTGCCCCTTGCGGGCAATCTGATCACCCACCAATAGATCGCCCGCAGATCCGACGTCCGATCACCTCCCAAGTGCAGTGTTTACATCTGTTCTCTACCCTAAACACCCACTAATTACCCATCAATCACCCCCTGTCACTGCTACCTATCAGATTAGTCCCCTATCTGCCCCTAGGGCACTCAATCACCCGCCCACACCCTCAGAATGCCCTCAGACCCCAGCCCTGATCACCTCGCCAGTGCATTGCTTGCATCTATTCCCCCCTCTAATCACACCTTGAGACACCCATCAATCACCTCCTGTCACCCCCTAGCACACCTACCCATCAGATCAGGCCCTAATTTGCCCCGTGTGGGCTCCTGACCACTCGGCCAAACCCTCAGATCCCCCTCAGACCCCCTTCCGATCACCTCCCCAGTGCATTAATTGCATCTATTTTCCCCTCTAACCACCCCCTGAGACACCCATCAATCACCTCCTGTCACCCCCCTAGCACTCCTATCCATCAGATCAGGCCCAATACAACCTGTCATCTAAAAGGCCACCCTGCTTATGACCGGTTCCACAAAATTCGCCCCCTCATAGACCACCTGTCATCAAAATTTGCAGATGCTTATACCCCTGAACAGTCATTTTGAGACATTTGGTTTCCAGACTACTCACGGTTTTGGGCCCGTAAAATGCCAGGGCTGTATAGGAACCCCACAAGTGACCCCATTTTAGAAAAAAAGACACCCCAAGGTATTCTGTTAGGTGTATGACGAGTTCATAGAAGATTTTATTTTTTGTCAAAAGTTAGCGGAAATTGATTTTAATTGTTTTTTTTTCACAAAGTGTCATTTTTCACTAACTTGTGACAAAAAATAAAATCTTCTATGAACTCGCCATACACCTAACGGAATACCTTGGGGTGTCTTCTTTCTAAAATGGGGTCACTTGTGGGGTTCCTATACTGCCCTGGCATTTTAGGAGCCCTAAACCGCGAGGAGTAGTCTAGAAAACAAATGCCTCAAAAGGACCTGTGAATAGGACGTTGGGCCCCTTAGCGCACCTAGGCTGCAAAAAAGTGTCACACATGTGGTACCGCCGTACTCAGGAAAAGTAGTATAATGTGTTTTGGGGTGTATTTTTACACATACCCATGCTGGGTGGGAGAAGTTTCTATGTAAATGGACAATTGTGTGTAAAAAAATTAAACAATTGTCATTTACAGAGATATTTCTCCCACTTAGCATGGGTATGTGTAAAAATACACCCCAAAACGCATTATACTACTTCTCCTGAGTACGGCGGTACCACATGTGTGGCACTTTTTTACACCCTAAGTACGCTAAGGGGCCCAAAGTCCAATGAGTACCTTTAGGATTTCACAGGTCATTTTGCGACATTTGGTTTCAAGACTACTCCTCACGGTTTAGGGCCCCTAAAATGCCAGGGCAGTATAGGAACCCCACAAATGACCCCATTCTAGAAAGAAGACACCCCAAGGTATTCCGTACCGAGTATGGTGAGTTCATAGAAGATTTTATTTTTTGTCACAAGTTAGCGGAAAATGACACTTTGTGAAAAAAAACAATTAAAATCAATTTCCGCTAACTTGTGACAAAAAAATAAAAACTTCTATGAACTCACCATACTCCTAACGGAATACCTTGGGGTGTCTTCTTTCTAAAATGGGGTCATTAGTGGGGTTCCTATACTGCCCTGGCATTTTAGGGGCCCTAAACCGTGAGGAGTAGTCTTGAAACAAAAATGACCTGTGAAATCCTAAAGGTACTCATTGGACTTTGGGCCCCTCAGTGCAGTTAGGGTGCAAAAAAGTGCCACACATGTGGTATCGCCGTACTCAGGAGAAGTAGTATAATGTGTTTTGGGGTGTATTTTTACACATACCCATGCTGGGTGGAAGAAATACCTCTGTAAATGACAATCTTTTGATTTTTTTACACACAATTGTCCATTTACAGAGGTATTTCTCCCACCCAGCATGGGTATGTGTAAAAATACACACCAAAACACATTGTACTACTTCTCCCGAGTACGGCGATACCACATGTGTGGCACTTTTTTGCACCCTAACTGCGCTAAAGGGTCCAAAGTCCAATGAGTACCTTTAGGATTTCACAGGTCATTTTGAGAAATTTCGTTTCAAGACTACTCCTCACGGTTTAGGGCCCCTAAAATTCCAGGGCAGTATAGGAACCCCACAAATGACCCCATTTTAGAAAGAAGACACCCCAAGGTATTCCGTTAGTAGTATAGCGAGTTCATAGAAGATTTTATTTTTTGTCACAAGTTAGCGGAAATTGATTTTAATTGTGTTTTTTCACAAAGTGTCATTTTCCGCTAACTTGTGACAAAAAATAAAATCTTCTATGAACTCACCATACTCCTAACGGAATACCTTGGGGTGTCTTCTTTCTAAAATGGGGTCATTTGTGGGGTTCCTATACTGCCCTGGCATTTTAGGGGCCCTAAACCGTGAGGAGTAGTCTTGAAACGAAATTTCTCAAAATGACCTGTGAAATCCTAAAGGTACTCATTGGACTTTGGGCCCTTTAGTGCAGTTAGGGTGCAAAAAAGTGCCACACATGTAGTATCGCCGTACTCAGGAGAAGTAGTATAATGTGTTTTGGGGTGTATTTTTACACATACCCATGCTGAGTGGGAGAAAGATCTCTGTAAATGGACAATTGTGTGTAAAAAAAATTAAAAAATTGTCATTTACAGAAATATTTCTCCCACCCAGCATGGGTATGTGTAAAAATACACCCCAAAACACATTATACTACTTTTCCTGAGTATGGCAATACCACATGTGTGGCACTTTTTTGCAGCCTAACTGCGCTAAGGGGTCCAAAGTCCAATGAGCACCTTTAGGCTTTACAGGGGTGCTTACAATTTAGCACCCCCCAAAATGTCAGGACAGTAAACACACCCCACAAATGACCCATTTTGGAAAGTAGACCCTTCAAGGTATTCAGAGAGGGGCATGGTGAGTCCGTGGCAGATTTCATTTTTTTTGTCGCAAGTTAGAAGAAATGGAAACTTTTTTTTTTTTTGTCACAAAGTGTCATTTTCCGCTTACTTGTGACAAAAAATAATATCTTCTATGAACTCATTATGCCTCTCAGTGAATACTTTGGGATGTCTTCTTTCCAAAATGGGGTCATTTGGGGGGTATTTATACTATCCTGGAGTTCTAGCCCCTCATGAAACATGACAGGGGGTCAGAAAAGTCATAGATGCTTGAAAATGGGAAAATTCACTTTTTGCACCATAGTTTGTAAACGCTATAACTTTTACCCAAACCAATAAATATACACTGAATGGGGTTTTTTTTATCCAAAACATGTTTGTCCACATTTTTCGCGCTGCATGTATACAGAAATTTTACTTTATTTGAAAAATGTCAGCACAGAAAGTTAAAAAAATCATTTTTTTTGCCAAAATTCATGTCTTTTTTGATGAATATAATAAAAAGTAAAAATCGCAGGAGCAATCAAATAGCACCAAAAGAAAGCTTTATTAGTGACAAGAAAAGGAGCCAAAATTCATTTAGGTGGTAGGTTGTATGAGCGAGCAATAAACCGTGAAAGCTGCAGTGGTCTGAATGGAAAAAAAGTGGCCGGTCCTTAAGGGGTAGAAAGCCCTAGGTCCTCAAGTGGTTAAAGATTGGATATTTCCTGACGGATGGAGACTATTTTGTTGGTGAAGTGGGTGGCTAAATCTGTGGCAGAGAGGGAGGAAACAGAAGGTGGGGGGGGTTTAAGCAGGGAGTTAAAGGTGCCAAAAAGAGGCCGGGGATTGGAAGCTTGTGCTCCGATGAGCTTGGTAAAGTATTCCTGCTTCGCATGAGCAAGGGCAGTGTGGAACTGCAGCAGGTTAGTCTTGTACTGTAAGAAATCCTGGTTTAGTCGAGTTTTCCTCCATTTTCGTTCAATGGCATGTGTTTCCCTCTGGAGGTTGCGAGTATGGGTAGTGCGCCAGGGCTAGGGGTTAGGGGGCTGGTTGCAGCAGAATATTGGTGGAGCCCGGAGGGCAGTATAAGACTGCAACAATGGCTGGGAGGGGATTGTAGAGGCGGATAGTGTGGGCCTCAAATGATGTGAATTGTAGGGAGGAAGGTGGAGTGAGGACACGGAATGTGCAGGATGGGGAGAGGAGCAGACCCACCCCTCCCCCTGGCCTGTTAACTGGTCTGGGGGTGTGACTGAGGTGAAGCCCCCCATATGAGAGGGCAGCCTCTGCGGCAGAGTCAGAGGGGGTAAGCCATGTCTCAGTGAGTGCGAGGATGGTGAGGGATTTGGAGAGGAAGAGGTCGTGGCCCGCTGTAAGTTTATTGCGGACGGATCTGGCATTCCAGAGACCGCAGGGTAGGGGGAGCATGTTTGTGAGTGAGATGGATGGAAATAAGGTTGGGGCAAGGATGGATGTTGAGGTTATTTGTGGACAGAGAGCTGTGAAGCGGGTCAGCAGGGGATGCTTGTCTGGCAGCAGGCTGTGGCCCAGGGTTAGGTGATATATCACCAGCAGCAAGTAAGAGTAGGAGGGAGAGAGTAAACAAATGTGAATGGGATTTAAATGTTTGTGAGGTTTTTGAGCTGCTGGAGGGAGAGAGAGATTTCAGGAGAGCTAACAATTCATGAGAAGCTGAGTAAGGTGAGGAAAGCAGAGCAGGTGAAATGAATATGGAGTGTGGTACACTGGGAAGATGCATATTGCATATCTACAATATATTCCTCCTCTTCACTTTCTCTGCCTAGCTGAAACATGATCCTCTGCTCATTTGTGTTTAGAAGCAAGGCTGAGGTGACTCAGCGATTGAAGGAGAAAAGAAAAAAAAAGTTAAGGGAAGACATGACATCAGTATTTAGCCTCAAACTGTGGGCAAAAGACATGGTTCCCAACAGGAACAGAATTCTCTTAATTTACTATATACAATTCACTGAAATTAAAACGTGGACAGTACAATACATGTGTTTTGTAAGTAGATCAATTATTTATCTTCTTATATATGTGTTTTTCCCTGGCATAGTATGGCTAATCCTCCTGCTTTAAGGTTTGATAGATAGAATGGGGGCATGTCGAGCGCATTCTCTCTCCTTTCTTTGGACACGAAGAAGGCATTCGACTGGGTCCATTGGAGATATATGAAATCAGTTCTCCAAATGTTTGGGATCTTTGGTGAATTTCTGTATGGAGTCAGAAGCCTTTACACCATACATGTCAAACTCCGGCCCACGGGCCAAATCTGACTCTCAGAGCCATTAAATTTGGCCCTCAAGTGGTTTCCCCACTTTGCATTATGTTTGGCCCACTCTAGACCACCAGAGAAGCTATATTGAAGCTGACGCCCTAGAAAACCAGGGAAGCCATATGAGGGAGGTAGGAGGGAAGCACTAAACACTAGGGAACTGTACATGGGAGGGTGGGAGCCTCATCTAGACACTATGGAACTGTATAGGAGAGGGAGGACCACTAGACACCAGGGAACTGTATAGGATTTGGAGGGGGCCATTAGACACCTGGGAACTTTATAAAGGAGGAAGGCAGCCAGTAGACATTGAGGTTGGCCCACGACTTGGTCCCAGTGTACAATTTCAGCACACTTTGTATTTGAGTTTGACATTCCTGCTTTACACCAATCCTACTGCCCTCAGTCTGCAGTATGGGGTTGGTCTCAGATACTTTCCCAATCAAAAATGGGGTGAAGCAGTGGTGTCCCCTGTCTCCTCTTCTATTCACCATGTGCATTGGACCACTGGCTATTTTGGTTAGGAGCTCAGACTGGCAGGGAATTGTTTAATGTGGCGGACTTTGCCGACAACACAATAATCTTCCTTACTAACCTTTTTTTTTTTTTTTCAGTCCTGAATCTTTTTACATTTTTGCAAATGTTTGTGTCCATAGACAGTCCATAGACTGGAGTGGCCATCTGCTGGTGAGCAGCAGAAGTCCATAATAGTTCAAGCTCCATCAGCAGGAGGATTGAGGCAATGGGGTTGAATCATAAAGCATTACTGCATTCGGTAATGCAGAAAACAGCTGACTTTACCAAGCACTTAGGAAAATGTTAATTCATAAAAGCTGTTACCGCCTTGAAAAGCTGAAACCACCGTGCAGTGAGGTAAATTACCGACTTGTGATGTAAATACCTCAACATGTCAGTAAATGTCAATTCACAAAGCCTACAACATGCAGTAAAGGCACAAAATAATACAGCCTGCTTTGAAGTGGTGAAAAGAGTGCGGAGTCTGTGAGGAGACTGTGCTGGAAGCCATGACTCACAAGCAGAAACAGAGGCAGCTGTGACAGAAGCAGGAAGCCAATAGAAACAGCCCCTGTTCTCCTGAAAGTCTGAATGATGTAATCTGATAGGACCCACAGCCTTCACCAGTGGGACAAGCTTTTAAACCCCCAGGCAGCAGCAGAGCAAGAACGGAACAAAACAGGCTTCCCCTGAATACGTTAGGTTGTGTGGGTGTTTAACCTCTTTGGTTCCTATTTTGAAGATGTGTAGGAGCTAGTGAGGGAAATCACCTAAGCATGGCATGTGAAAGTTTATTGAAGTTCTTCTAAGCTGTGGCAATTAAATAGAATGTTAAGAAAGACTAATAGACAGATTCAGAGCAGATTCAAAGCAAGCAGAGGCAGTATAAGAAAACGTACATCTAAAGGGATGTCTGGGATGCCTCTTCTATTGTAATGCCCTCACTGCACAGAACAGCTTGTAACTCTCTCCTGCTGTTGCTAATGCTAACAGGTTTTTGTCAATGGGCTTCGGTAATTCACTGAACTTTTACCGCACCTGTGAAATTTTTTATGAATTAGGACACATAAGTCTAAAATATCAAATGCTGTATTTTCCCGACCGATTTTTTTTTCGCACACCCTTTTATGAACGACCCCAATGTCTGTGACACTGCTTTACTGTTGCTAGTCCTTAAAGAAATTATAATTAGTGCAAACTAAAAAAGTGTTACAAACCTGAGCAGAGGGACAGGAGATGACCACAGTGTGCAGTGATACAGACACTGAAGGTATAATGTGCAATAAGGTTTATTGCGAGACACTATTAGTGCAAGACGTGCATACAAACATATATGCAAAATAAATGCAAACAACATGCAATCATTCAGTGCAAGTTATATGCAAATAACCATCAATCAAGCAATACAGTGTGCACACATACCCCAGAAGCTAACTAACTAACTAATCTAATATTTACAAATATATAACAGGCAGCAAACAGTACAGGAGGGAACAGACAAGCTCAAGGTCAGGACGAAAACACAAGGTTCAGCAGCAGATAATCAGATTAAGACGTAGTACAAGGGAGCAAACATAAACAAAGTCAAAAGCAAGATATATATTCGGAAACAGGGAAGTCAGGTACAGGATCAGGATCAGGTACAGGTACGGGAGTGTCCAGAATACTCATGCCTGGGGGAATAACAAAGTTCTATCAAATGGCTGGAGAAAAAAAGCAGTCTTTATATAGGCCATGCAATTAGTAACATGATACAGCCGGTGGAGTGAGCCCGCAAACCGTGCTCCTGAACCACCTGCAGGCCAGATCAGGAACTGCAGATCCTTCTCACAGACAGCATAAGACCACCTGCTGGTGGATGGCAGAAATCTAGGGCTGCTTAAAGTCCACAGAGTCCTCTGTTGGTGGCACAATGAAAGTCCAGGAAGTCCAAGTCAATACTGCCACTAGCAGGCAGGAGAAGGCAGTATATAATTACTAAGAAAGAGTATGACCAAAACACCCCTTTTTTATAATATACGCTCACCTAAAGGATTATTAGGAACACCATACTAATACAGTGTTTGACCCCCTTTCGCCCTCAGAACTGCCTTAATTCTACGTGGCATTGATTCAACAAGGTGCTGAAAGCATTCTTTAGAAATGTTGGCCCATATTGATAGAATAGCATCTTGCAGTTAAAGGAGATTTGTGGGATGCACATCCAGGGCACGAAGCTCCCGTTCCATCACATCCCAAAGATGCTCTATTGGGTTGAGATCTGGTAAATGTGGACATGTGTACAGTTAACTCATTGTCATGTTCAAGAAACCAATTTGAAATGATTCGAGCTTTGCTACATGGTGCATTATCCTGCTGGAAGTAACCATCAGAGGGTGGGTACATGGTTGTCATGAAGGGATGGACATGGTCAGAAACAATGCTCAGGTAGCCCGTGGCATTTAAATGATACCCAATTGGCACTAAGGGGCCTAAAGTGTGCCAAGAAAACATCCCCCACACCATTACACCACCACCACCAGCCTGCACAGTGGTAACAAGGCATGATGGATCCATGTTCTCATTCTGTTTATGCCAAATTCTGACTCTATTGAGACTTATCAGACCAGGCAACATTTTTACAGTCTTCAACTGTCTAATTTTGGTGAGCTTGTGCAAATTGTAGCCGCTTTTTCCTATTTGTAGTAGAGATGAGTGGTATGAGAATGGTGAGGTATTCTGCTGTTGTAGCCCATCCACCTCAAGGTTGTGCATGTTGTGGCTTCACAAATGCTTTTCTGCATACCTCGGTTGTAACGAGTGGTTATTTCAGTCAACGTTGCTCTTCTATCAGCTTGAATCAATTGGCCTATTCTCCTCTGACCTTTAGCATCAACAAGGCATTTTCTCCCACAGGACTGCCACATACTGGATGTTTTTCCCTTTTCACACCATTCTTTGTAAACCCTAGAAATGGTTGTTTGTGAAAATCCCAGTAACTGAGCAGATTATGAAATACTCAGACCGGCCCGTCTGGCACCAACAACCATGCCATGCTCAAAATTGCTTAAATCACCTTTCTTTCCCATACTGACATTCAGTTTTGAGCTCAGGGGATTGTCTTGACCAGGACCACACCCCTAAATGCATTGAAGCAACTGCCATGTGATTGGTTGATTAGATAACTGCATTAATGAGAAATTGAAAAGGTGTTCCTAATAATCATTTAGGTGAGTGTATAACACCACCATAGAAACTGTGATAGCTCAAATACAATTAAGCATAAGAAATATGTTAATTATAAAATGCCTACCATTGCTTACCTTTGGAAGTTTTCCTCGATGAAGAAAGACTGGGACTGAATCTCGGCCAGAATTTGGTGGTATAACCTCTATGATTTCAATAGTGTCATCAGCAAGGAAATAATGTAATATAAGCTCTCTCTTGTCTCCAAAAGCTGAAGGAGTGTCATCCCAGAGGCAATAAAACCTAAGAACCTGTCTGTCATGTTCCAGGAACTGCTTTAATGTATCCATCCGTTCGTAAGGACGTAGAGGCTTCATATTATCTTCCATCTACAAACAAATAAACAATTCATGTTATAATTTATTAAGAAATGTGTAACGCAGTAAATTGACACCTAGTGCTGATTATTTACAGACAACATCCCCCCCCCCCCCCTAAAAAAAATAAAAATTGATGGGATGATTAGATTGTGAGCTCCTCTGAGGACAGTGATAAAATGAGATGCATTGGGGGGGGGGGGGGGGAAGAGGTAGAGGATCAAGACAGAGAGCCTGGTGGGAGAGGAAAAATGTCACCAGGACTGCGGCCATCACCAGTGCTGTTTGGCAGGGACATGCTGTTAAAAGAAGTCACTAAATCTGAAAAGAAAAAAGGGGCATGAGGGAAGAAAACAGGGTGGGAGAGCTGGGAAAAGAGAAGAGGTAGGATCACCTGCAATCTAGAGATGGCCCGAACTGTTCGCCGGCGAATGGTTCCCGGTGAACTTCCATGGTTCGCGTTCGTGGAGAACCGCAAACTTTTCTGGAAGTTCGATTTGCCCCATAGTGCATCGTTAGGGTCAACTTTGACCCTCTACATCACAGTCAGCAGGCACATTGTAGCCAATCAGGCTATACTCCCTCCTGGAGGCCCTCCCCCCTTATAAAAGGTAGGCAGCGTCAGGCATTGGACTCACTCGTGCCTGCAGTAATTAGAGAAGGGAGACCTGCTGCAGACTCTCATAGGGAAAGCTTAGTTAGGCTCTTGTAGACTTGTTAGCTTGCTCCTTGCTGATTCTTATTGCTAAAAAAGCACCCCTCAACAGCTCTTTTGAGAGCTAATCTTGTTCTTGTAATCTATTTTTTTTTGTGTGTGTGTGGCCCATTTGCATTATATACAGCCCAGTCAGTCAGTCAGTCGCAGCTGGCCTTTGGCACCTTAATTCCTACTGTGCCACTGCCAGGCCCAGCACATTCAGTGACTACCTGTGTGTGTGACAGGCAGCTGCACATTTGTAATCCCATCCCAATCACTGCACCTGTTCACTGTTCAGTGCACCTACCTACCTATACCTACGTGAGTGCACGCATTGTTAATACCACCAGTCATTGCACCTGTCATTACAGTATGTGTGTGTGTGTGACAGGCAGCTGCACATTTGTAATCCCATCCCAATCACTGCACCTGTTCACTGTTCAGTGCACCTACCTACCTATACCTACGTGAGCGCAGGCATTGTTAATACCACCAGTAATTGCACCTGTCATTGCAGTCCATGTGTGTGTGACAGGCAGCTGCACATTTGTAATGCCAGTCACTGCAACCTATTCACTGCACCTGTGTAACCGCACATTGTTGTACCAGCAGTCACTGCATACCTGTACACTGCACCTGTGTAACCGTACATTGTATTAGTCAAGTCGGTGCATACCTTTCACTTCATTCCCCCCAATATGGGCAAAACAAAAGGCAGAGCCAGAGCCAGGCCACCTGACAGGTCTGTTCGAGGTCGCACTGTTGTGATTTCGTGCGGCCCTCTACCAAAGTACAGTGTTCAGAAGAAGGCACGTGCCCAGTATTGTCAGGACGTAGTTGACTATTTAACACAGAACACCTAATCTTTCTCAGCTTCCGCACGGAAGCGTGACATATCTTCCTCCTCCTGCTCTGATTCTGGCACCCCACTTAACACTCAGTTGGCCGCCACCACCAAAGTGCCATCACCCCAGGGCTCAGTGGTGTGGAAATTTTTTGTGTGTCTGCCTCAGATGAGAGCAATGCCATCTCTACTCTCTGCCACCAAAAATCGAGCCGTGGAAAGACCAAGACCTGCGTAGGGACAACTACCTTACGAAGGCACATGATTACAAAGCACAAACTGCAATCGGATGACCACCTGAGGAAAAGCAGCACACAAAAGCAAAGCCACACACCGCAGTGGAAGATACCAGGCCGCAATTTTTTCTCAAAAAAGGCGATACCTACCCTGTACCGTGATGTTAAAAGGCAAGTGGTGACATCTTGGACACACAGCGTTGCGTCAAGGGTCCATCTGACCACGGATGCCTGGTCTGCAAAGCACCCTCAGGCCTGCCCAAAGACTAAGTCGGTCCCCACACAGCATCTCTGCCTGCAGGCCGCTTGACTGCCTTCTCCGCCACCGCCAACAGGGTCCACCAGGACTCCAGGTGGATTCCTATTTTTTTTTCTGGTGCGTGTACATGCCTGCCTAATTTTTCTGGCTGCACTGCAGCTGCAACAACAAAACAAAAGGCATGTACATGTGTCAATTCCCCTTCGTGATCGTTACCTTGCTGCGGTGAAGGGGCTTGCATATCACAATGAAGCAATGACCACCGGCTATATGATTGTCTCGGGGGGTGGCACACCAAAGATAATAAGGTTGTTGCTTAATTGTGGACAGACCACATTAGATCAGCTGGACAATCACTGTTGTTCTGTCATTGAGCTACCTCAGCCTGGCGACCATATGGGCTTGAAACCACTATGGCCTGCACTATCGCCATGGTGCGCACCAGTCCAGCACGGCCGTCACTACACAAACAGCTGTTTGCGGTGCGTTACACAGTGAGTTTGATGTGTCAGTGTGAAGCAGTACTCTAATTACACTCCCTGATTGATGTATACACATGCAAGATGTTTTAAAGCACTTTAGGCCTCCAATTTAGCATGCAATGTGATTTCTGCCCTTAAAACGCTGCTTTGCGTCAAATCCAGATTTTTCCTCGGGACTTTTTGCCTCTATCCCACTCATCCATGCAAAAACTCAGATGTTAGACCTCTTGAAACATCTTTTCCATCACTTTTCTGGCCAGCATAAGTGTTTCTAGTTTTCAAAGTTCGCCTCCCCATTGAAGCCTATTGCGGTTTGCGAACGTTCGCGCGAACCAAACTTTTGCACAAGTTCGCGAACCCGGTTCGCGAACCTAAAATCGGAGGTTTGGGCCATCTCTACTGCAATCAAGCTAATCTAAATTGTCTGGAGCTTGCTTCTCTGCTCACTACAGAAGTCGGCTATCAGCACCTGTATCACTGGCTTCTGCAACAACAGACTGCCCTGCAGTATTGATTAATTACTCTGATCAGGATAAATAATCAATAATCCAGGGCACTCTGGTATTACCGCAGCCAGTGCACATGGTTACTAATGGCAGGCAATTTCTGAAACACTAAACACATCCTGCCACCTCTCCCTGCTAATGTCCCAGCTGCAGCACAGCGATCATTTTCTCTACTTACCTTGTTGCTCTGTACATTCACTCACTGCAGGCTGTGTGTAGAGAGCGAGGAGACACATTGCCCACAGGGCATGAAGGGGTGCTCCATCTAGTGTAGGAAGTAGTACAGTCACCTGCACTGCCTGGCCTGCTGCTATTTTCCTGAATGTTGCCCAAACTATAAAAAAAGGTCCCAGGTGAAAGAACACAGTGGCTGAGCACCACAGTGGCACCCCTAGCCATGGCTACACCCAGTGCTTTTAAGCACATGCAGCCTTTTGGTAGGCACGCCACTGGTGTAATGTAAGTTTGGCATATTAATAATTTCAGTCAAAACAAATTGGTTGTATTGTATGTAATTCAATCAGCACAGATCACAAGTAGGTATATGATACAGTTCCACCGTGCTTCACATCTAAGTTATCAAGCCAATAAAAGTGAGTCCCAGCATCCAAAAGGAAAAAGGCTTACCAGCCAATAACATCCCACGTTATAAGGTTGTATACATAGCACGAGGCTCCCAGTGGTCACAAAACTGTTCCAATCTTTGACTGAGTAAAGTCATCCTCCAGATAGCATTTGTGTAAGATCAATGATATGTCATAAAAATGATTTAAAACACCAGCAGTACTATGTGTAGACCGCTTTATTAAGGATAAATGAATCATAAAATCACAAAAAAACTTTAAAAAAGTACTCACATTTGGGGGCCCAAAATTATGGCTACAACAAATTAAAATAGCGCATGTATACTGACCAGTGGTAGGAACAAGAGTATGAGGTGTCGCTAGTCTCCTTCTAGACCGGTTTTGCAAACTTGTGTCATGTATTTCCTATGTGTCTGTTATTCAATTATCCTCCACTACTTCTCAATGTAAGAAGCTTCATAAGAAGCAACTAATTCTAGCTGAATGAATTGGTCACAGTAAATGTTAGCACTGCATTAAATAAGTCTCCCCTACTTAAAATTATTTTCCAATTGCACTAACATTTTGCTATGAAAATGGTTTTGCAATGTGATTCAATTTGCAGCCATTATTATTACTTACAGTATATTTACAGTGGGTTGCAAAAGTATTCGGCCTCCTTGAAGTTTTTCACATTTTGTCATATTACTGCCACAAACATGAATCAATTTTATTGGAATTCCAAATGAAAGACCAATACAAAGTTGTGTACATGTGAGAAGTGGAACGAAAATTATACATGATTCCAAACATTTTTTACAAATAAATAACTGCAAAGTGGTGTGTGCATAATTATTCGGCCCCCTTTGATCTGAGTGCAGTCAGTTGCCTATAGTCATTGCCTGATGAGTGCTAATGACTAAATAGAGTGTGCCTGTGTGTAATCTAATGTCAGTAGAAATACAGCTGCTCTGTGAGGGCCTCAGAGGTTGTCTAAGAGAATATTGGGAGCAACAACACCGTGAAGTCCAAAAAACACACAAGACAGGTCAGGAATCAAGTTATTGAGACATTTAAAGCAGGCTTAGGCTACAAAAAGATTTCCTTGAACATCCCACGGAACACTGTTCAAGCGATCATTCAGAAATGGAAGGAGTATGGCACAACTGTAAACCTACCAAGACAAGGCCATCCACCTAAACTCACAGGCCGAACAAGGAGAGCGCTGATCAGAAATGCAGTCAAGAGGCCCATGGTGACTCTGGATGTGCTGCAGAAATCTACAGCTTAGGTGGGAGACTCTGTCCATAGGACAACTATTAGTCATGCACTGTACAAAGTTGGCCTTTATGGAAGAGTGGCAAGAAGAAAGGCATTGTTAACAGAAAGCATAAGAAGTCCCGTTTGCAGTTTGCCACAAGCCATGTGGGGGACACAGCAACCATGTGGAAGAAGGTGCTCTGGTCAGATGAGACCAAAATGGAACTTTTTGGCCAAAATGCAAAATGCTATGTGTGGCAGAAAACTAACACTGCACATCACTCTGAACACACCATCCCCACTGTCAAATATGGTGGTGGCAGCATCATGCTCATGGCTGCATCTCTTCTGCACTGACAGGGAAGCTGGTCAGAGTTGATGGGAAGATGGATGGAGCCAAATACAGGGCAAACTTGGAAGAAAACCTCTTGGAGACTGCAAAATACTTGAGACTGGGGCGGAGGTTCACCTTCCAGGAGGACAATGACCCTATACATAAAGCCAGGGAAACAATGGAATGGTTAAAAATAAAACATATCTATGTGTTAGAATGGCCCAGTCAAAGTCCAGATCTAAATCCAATCGAGAATCTGTGGCAAGATCTGAAAACTGCTGTTCACAAACGCTGTCCATCTAATCTGACTGAGCTGGAGCTGTTTTGCAAAGAAGAATGGGCAAGAATTCAAGTCTCTAGATGTGCAAAGCTGGTAGAGACATACCCTAAAAGACTGGCAGCTGTAATTGCAGCAAAAGGTGGTTCTACAAAGTATTGACTCAGGGGGTTGAATAATTACGCACACCCCACTTTGCAGTTATTGATTTGTAAAAAATGTTTGGAATGATGTATGATTTTCGATCCACTTCTCACATGTACACCACTTTGTATTGGTCTTTCACGTGGAATTCCAATAAAATTGATGCATGTTTGTGGCAGTAATGTGACAAAATGTGGAAAACTTCAAGGGGGCCGAATACTTTTGCAACCCACTGTATATAGCACCTTCACATCTTTTGTAGCGCTGTACATATTACAAAACAAAATAAATATTGGGGAGCATAGATACATGAGAAATTCAAAACTCTGTACAATCCAGCAATACAGAACAAATACATATACAAAGTTAATGCGTGGGTAGAGATATCACCAATACTGATTAACGTTCATATGATCAATTACAGCAGAATAAGAAACACTAGGAGGAGGTCCCTGCCTTTGCGAGCTTACAATCTAGAGGCAGCCATCTAGCAATTTGTGGAATTGACTTTAATCACTTCCTGAAAAATGGACATTTATAATATTGTATTTATTTGTGCACCTTTTATGCAAATAGGATATTGATATAAAAGTCCATTCTGCCAAAGTGCATGAGCCCGCACATGCGCAATCATTCATATCCTAAAGCCCATGGAATGAAATGGTTGAAGCAAAACCTAGGTGCCCCCCCCCCCCCCCAAAAAAAAAATAGATCATTACCTGTCAGTTCAAGTTACATTTTGGAATGCTTGTGTTCAACAAGCACTACAAAAAAGAAAAACAAGCAAGCTGCAAAAAAGCAACTTTTCCATTTCTTAGCACGTAAAAGGGAAAGAGGCGCCCTGATGTAATAAAAGCATCTAAAATCAGCTTAAAATCGAAAAGTGATATGAGGTAGCTTACCTCAATGACGAAACCTCTGTAGTTAATACAAGGGATTTTTATTAGCACAGGCAACGCGTTTCGCGGGTCTCAGCCCGCTTCATCAGGCCAGTAAAAGTGCCAAATAGAAAAGATCATCTAGCATAGGGAGCCTTTTGAGAGGCTCCCTATGCTAGATGATCTTTTCTATTTGGCACTTTTACTGGCCTGATGAAGTGGGCTGAGACCCGTGAAACACGTTGCCTGTGCTAATAAAAATCCCTTGTATTAACTACAGAGGTTTCGTCATTGAGGTAAGCTACCTCATATCACTTTTCGATTTTAAGCTGATTTTAGATGCTTTTATTACATCAGGGCGCCTCTTTCCCTTTTACGTGCTAAGTATACCCCCGAACACATCCTGTCCGAGGGGAGTTGGCAGACCACCAGTGGAGTCCCCACAGTGGACTCTGTCCCCTTTTTTCCACTAAGAGAGCGACCATCCTTCCGGTTCTGGCTAGGACCACCCCGAGTGGAGTCGGGTTTATTGTCTCCACCTGCTTCCTGTGGTTGGTTGCCCCAAGCAACCTCCCTTTGTGAGTAGTGCTTTTAATTTATTTTCTTTTATTGTGGTCATTGACATATTGCACTACTGGGCTCCCGTTTTTTGTCTCCTGTGACTTTTTCTACAGGGTGTTCATCCACCCCTACTACAATTTTCCATTTCTTACTATTTTGGCAGTTAAACTGTTGTTCAGGAAATGCTGTTTAAAACAAAGAAAAACCTGAGAATCCCCCATGAGGAGATGGACTAGCCCAAAACCTGTCGGCTCTGTCAGATTTTAACTGCCTACGATAGTGGTCCTTTAATTGGACCAATTTTTTTTTTAAATAACATTTTAAAATAGTTTCCCTTGTTGTAGATTGAGCCTGAGGTGTTGTGGGAACAAACTAGAGGACTGGAGGAAATTCATACAAACATAGGGTACAAGTGTTAAGTACAGTATAAACTTTCAGCAGTGTTTACCATAAGAATTTAAACCCAATCCCATGCCTCTTTCTCATTCTCGTTACATAGGATCCACTTGGGATGGTGAAACCTAATAAGTGAAACCTAATAAAAGACTATGCATTATGCGTTATCTATGGTCTGTCCCCAGCTTTAGCTGTATTTTTGAATATGCTACACACTTAAAGAGAACCCAAGGTGAGAGGGATATGGAGGCTGACATGTTTGTTTCCTTTTAAAGAGGAGCTGTCAGCCATACTATCTCAGAAAAAAACAACATATACTATAAAGTAGATAAATACTTTCTCTACTTATATAACATATGGATTGCACAGTCCACATTTTGATTTTACAGATTTTTCTACAGTAAAAAAAGAGAAAATTCTTCTTAGCATTTCCCATTTTAACTGTGGCTATTTTGAAGCCAAACCTGATGTAATTTCCTCCCTTACTCTCCTCTGCCTGATTATGTATGCATTGCCCGCCCTCCACTGTAGAAAGTGCATTGTCACAGCATGAGAAATATTGGCCAATCAGAGAGGAACAGAGGTGTGGGAGGGGAAAACAGGAGGGATTCTTCAGCTAATCAGACTGCATTAGTTAAGTCTGAGGGGAAGAAGAGAAGCAAAGAAGAAAAAAGGACAACCCAGCATTCCCTGCAATTTCCATTTTGTGTACCAAATTTTGTGTGTACCAAATAAGAGTGAGGTAAACTGGGGAATGATCATTTATCAACAAGAAAAGTAATAGTGATTTTAAATTTTGGATTGCCTGGTTAGCATCCTTACTCGCTTACCAGATAAAAATAAAGAATTGATTTTTGATTTTATGCCTGGCAGTTACACTTTAAATGATGCACATTTCCTGGCTGTCCTGCTGATCCTCTGCCTCTAATACTTTAAAGTAAACCAGAGAGTTTGAAAAGTAAAGATATGATACTTACCCGGGGCTTCCTCCCGCCCCATAAATACTTTGGATTCCCACACCATCCTCCCGCGGTCTGCTGTTCAGCTGCGATCAGCCGCGGTAACTGGCTCAGTTGCGTCAGACCGGATCTACTGCTCATGCGCGGGAGGACCGTGCATGCGCAGAGGACCCAGCCTGGACCCGATTGAGCCAGTTACCGGGGCTGATCGGTAGACCGTGGGAGGACGGCGTGGGACTCAGACATGTTTATTGGGCGGGAGGAAGCCCCGGGTAAGTATCAAATCTTTACTTTTCAATCTGGTACACTTTAACTACTAGCCGACCGTGTCACGCCGATGGGCGTGGCCGCGGTGGGAGCCCCAGGACTGCTTAAAAGCGTAAAGTCCTGGGGCTCTGTTTTTCAGGAGATTGCACACAGGCTGTGCGCGCAACTCCTGCTTGGTGGGCGGATCGGAGCTCGGGAGACTGTTAGACGCCGTCTAATTACCCATACAGCTCTGCGATCTACAGTGCTGTACTGGGGACAGCCATGTGACACGGCTGTCTCCTCCTGAGGCACAGAAGTGATCGTCTGTGATAGGCTGAAGCCTATGACAGCTGATCACGGGGATTGGCTGACGTGGGAAGCGAGGGAGTGGGGAGGACAATAGTTAAAAAGAACACATTTGTTTATTAAAAAACATGCAAATAAACACAAATGCAAAAACAAACAAACATGTGGGGGGCAATCAGACCCCACCAACAGGAAGCTCTGTTGGTGGGGAGAAAAGGGTGGGGGGAATCCATAGACCTTGAACAAGCATGTAGATCAGATGTCTATGACAAATCTGACAAAATTAGTTGCATGCTTGTTTCAGTTGCGTGATTAGTCTCTACTGACCAGAAAGATCAGCAGGGCTGCTAGGAATTAACCACTTCAGGACCACATTTTTTACCCCCCCAAAGACCAGGCCATTTTTGTGAAATAGTCCAATGCAGCTTTAAGGCCAAGCTGCAGGGCCACACAACACAGCACACAAGTGATTCCCCCCTCCCCCCCCCCCCCCCTTTTCTCCCCACAAACAGAGCTTTCTGATCGCCCCCGGGATGTTTGTTTGTCAATGTTTATTTGTCCATTATTTTATTTATTTATTTACATTTTCCTATTTTTTAACATTTGTATATTCTCCCCCCTCCAGTCATTCCCTGTGATCAGCTGTCATAGGCTTCAGTCTTTGACAGCTGATCACCCCTGAGCACATAGAGGGGAAAGCGCTGTACGTGGTAATTAGACGGTGGTTTCGCCGTCTAACAGCCTCCGAGCAGCGATCCGCTCCGCCTACCAAGCAGGAGACCTCCTGCAAACTGCAGCCCCAGGGCTTTCCACCGATCGGCGCGAGGCTGTCCTGGGGCTGCCGCCGTGGCCACGCTTCGGCGTGACACGGTTGTTAGGTAGTTAAACTGGTATTATTTAAAAGGAAATAAATAAGGCATCTTCCATAGGTCTCACACCTTGGATTTATCTTAAACAACCTGTGCATACTGCACCTTGAGTCACAACTAAAAAAAAGAACACAGATATTTACCTGTCTGCGTATTGTAGAGTATGGATCTTGTGGAACGAAATCTGGCGAGTTTAATCTGACTCCAAGCTTCCTTAAAAAGTTTCTAGTAAATTCATCACAGTTTACAATTTTGAAGGTCCTTGAATATAAAACAATGTCCTTGTTGATGTTAAAATGATCAACAGTATAAAACTGGTCATCGTTGGGAGGAGGAAGTGGAATGCGATGGCGTCTGATTATAGTTCCTTTATTGAAGAAAAAAAGGATATACTTTAAGTCATCTAACATTGTTAAGGCTAATTCACTAGCATTTTTCACTTCAGATGGTTTTCTAACAGCGTTAATATTGCTGTGCGGTGACAACGCATGGCAATATTACTGGTATTACCGCAGGCAGTATGCAGCAAGTTACGCTATTAACGCAACTAGCAGTACTCGAGTAAAACGAGCGCTGCTACATTAACACACGTTACCATAGCAATGCTCAAGTACCATGGATCAAGCTATTGCGCAACTCGCTGTCTCTATACACCAATATTAGGTGCATCAGGCCCCTTGTATGTTATGAACTGCTTACCCTATGAATGCCAGACCTCCAAATGCTATTTCTTAAATACTCCCCAAAAACATAAAATCCCCAGAAGCAGCAACATTACATTTCTCATTGTAATAGATAGCGGAGATGCCGCCGCAGCGGTGAGCAGCATGGCGGCTGTCTCCGCGTCTCAGCCAGCGGCCTTTGCCGCGCAGTTACATGCTGGAGTTTTGCCTGGTCCTTCAGCTGCACATAGACTGAGGGCTACAGGACCTTTATGCAAATAGAAGGGGAGTCAGCTGATCGGCCGGTCAGCTGACTCCAGCAGTGCTCCTGATTGGCTGAGTGACTGGGGCGGCGCTGTGGGGCGCTCTCAGTATATATAGGACCTGCCTGTCAGTAGCTCCTCGTCTGCTGTTGCAAATGCTACGTGTTAGCACTCAGACCTTAGTCAGTTCCCAAAGTGTGCTAGAATCAGCAGGAGCTGGGGATCCACACTTAGTCAGATTCTGTTAATAGCTAAAGTACTAATTGAATTGTATTATTTGTTATGACCTTCTGCTAGCCTTGACTACTCTTCTGCTTACTGATTCTGTGCTTCTGCCTATCTGATCCTGTTGCCGACTCAGCCTGAACACTACTCTGATTTAAGCCTTCCGTCTTTGTACCGTATCTGTCCGTTTGTTGCCGAATCTGCTTGTCTGACTCTCCTGCCCTCACCAGTGAGCCTAGTCCCTGGTGAGGGATTCTCTGTACAGCTTAATCACCTGCTCCTCAGGTGACCAGTAGCTGCAGTACAGTCTTAAGGTGGCCATACACTGGTCGATGTGCCATTAGATCGACCAGCTGACAGATCCCTATCTGATTGAATCTGATCAGATAGGGATCGTATGGCTGCCTTTACTGCAAACAGATTGTGAATCGATTTCAGCCTGAAACCGATCACAATCTGTTCAGCTGCTCCTGCCGCCTGTCCCCCCCCCCGTATACATTACCTGAGGCTGGCTCCCGGGCGTCTTCTCCGCACTGCACCGCACCGCTGTTCTTGCTCCATCCCGGCGCTTCCTGTGTTACTCCGTGACCAGGAAGTTCAAATAGAGCGCCCTCTATTTCAACTTCCTGGTCACCGGAGTGACACAGGAAGTATAAGCGTACACTGGGACATGCGGAAATGCGGTGCAGCGAGGAGAAGAGGCCCCTGGAGCCAGCTTCAGGTAATGTATACATGCTCGGATCGGGCCCGAATCGTACGCCGCAAGTGACGCGCTCCTACCGCCGGGCGATCGAGGGTAATTTCCCGCACGGCGCGATCGACGGTCCGATCCGATTTCGGGAGGGAATCGGATCGGCGGGTGCGTTTAGCGCAAGCGATTGGCAGCAGATCCGATCCCAGGATCGGATCTGCTGTCGAAACGGCCGTGAATCGAGCCAGTGTATGGCCTGCTTTAATCACCTGCTCCTCAGGTGACCAGTAGCTGCAGTACAGTCTTTTTTTTTTTTAAACTTTGTTTTTATTATTTTCCAAAACAAATAACAAAAGTACAGCATTGTTCAATATACAATGATAATATCTTAGATTGATACCCCATAAGAAGATGACTGCAGTATATCCAATGCAACTGTGGGGGCATCAAAGCCTTGTAGGGGAATTATAGAGAAATTGCAAATTCACTAGAACAATGCAGGATTCTGCAGAGAGTAACAATTAGGCCAAAAATAAAAGAAAACAGGAAATAAAAACAATAATAATAAAGAACACTGATAGCCTTGGAGCCAGTCTTGCCGTGATGAGACCTTCTTGAGTACATATGATAGGGGTACGGAGGCATGGAGAAGAGGGAGGGGTGGGGGGATACATAGGGAGGGAACTTAAGTTTGAGATAACTTCCACACTGTCCAGGGGTCCCAGATTTTCTCCCAAACAGGCATATTCTCTCTAATGTAAGAGGTCATCTTCTCCAGAGTGTAGGTATGCTGAATTTTATTAATGAGCTCGGGCCTGGAGGGAGGGGGAGATTTCCAATATTTGGCCAGCAAAGCCTTAGAGGCCCCGCAGATTTGCCCGAGAAGTTTGTTTTGGTGTTTGGATAGCTCTGGGATAGGGTTATGGAACAGGGCCGACCAGGGGTTAGGCTGGATCTGTTTCCCAAGAACCTCCGAGACCAAGATAAAGGACTGGGTCCAGAATCCCGCGACTAAGGGACAGGACCACCAGCAGTGTAGTTGGTCCGCTGGGGCCGAACAGCCCCGGAAACAGTGATCCGAGGGAACTAGGTTCCATTTGGCCAGTTGGGCTGGGGTTCTATACCAATCATAGAACAGCCCATAGTTCCTTTCTTTGGTTAGGGTATGTCTAGAGGAACTGGCAATGGCGGAGAAGATGACCTCCCACTGCGATTCATCCGTGAGGGCCCCAAGTCTGTCCTGCCAGTTAATCATTGCTTTAGAGGGACCAGAGAACCTGGCGTACCAGAGGTCATAATACATGCTAGAGATAAGGCCCTCTGGTAGAGGGGTAGAACAATAGGTAGACTCTAAGTTAGATCGGGCTAGTCGGAGCCCCCCGGCGCATCTATGCTGCAAAAAGTGTCTAATTTGCATGAATCTGAACCCCTCCGATTCTGGGAGATGATATTTCTCTTGTAGCTGCGGCCAGGAAGAGATGGATCCCTGAGACAATATGTCCGCTACTGAGACAATCCCCCTAGCCCTCCACACACCCCAGGCCAGGCCACAAACCCCAGGTTGAAAGTCTAGGTTGTAGAATAGGGACTCAAGGCTGGAAGAGGAGGCCAGATGAGGCAATATTTTGCCTAAAGTTTTTTTTAATGATTAGTGATTCCGCAATAGGGAAGGTTTCAGAGTTAGGGCCAAGACATGGCTTGGGTGTCCAAAGAAGACACTTGATGGCGAATGGGTGGATTAATTCCTGCTCCAGATCGACCCATCTAATTGTGCCCCTGGGAGCGGACCATTGGTACAGCTGAGAGATCCGAGCTGCGTAGAAATAATGCAGTAGACTGGGGGCGCCCAGACCACCCTGGAGTTTGTGCCTGGCCAGATGAACATATTTAATGCGGGGTCTGCGACCAGACCATATAAAATTCGTTATCCTAGATTGCAGAACCTCCAGATCCTTTCTAAAAATTCTGATGGGCAAGGCTCGGAAGAGGTAGAGTATTTTGGGGAGTAGCTGCAGTACAGTCTTAATCACCTGCTCCTCAGGTGACCAGTAGCTGCAGTACAGTCTTAATCACCTGCTCCTCAGGTGACTAGTAACTACGGTACTGTCCTCATCACCTGCTCCTCAGGTGATTAGGAGCTGCAGTACAGTCTTGATCTCCTGCCCCTCAGGTGATCACCTGCTGCAGTACAGTCTGAATCACCCGCTCCATGGGTGATCAGTATACGTTGTCTTACTGTGCACCACCCGCTCCTCGGGTGGACTGATTACTAGTTCATTTGCATCTCCAGCTTGCTGGAGTGCTGATCCCTGTGTTCTATAGAGATATCTCCCTCTACCAGCTTCTCTGGGGGAGTTGGTATCTCTATCTGTATTACTGTTGCACCAAACACCTATCTTTACATCTGGTTGTCCTGTGTCTCGCTATACTAGCATTATTGGTGATTCTGCAGATCACCACATAATCAGGTATAGTATCTGTATTATTGGTGATACTGCAGATCACCAATAATTAGAAAATCTGTTCTTGCTGACACCAATCGTTACACTCATATACTTGCAAATGTTTTCTCTTATGCATTTTTATGTGGATCAATCTAAGAAACATTCCTTGCTTTTCATCCCTTCAAAAAAAACATAATTAAATGTAGAAAATCTTCTAATTTTTGATTTTCACATTTCACTAGCACAGAACTGTATATCAGACAAAATGTTTGCCTTTTGCAGAACAAAATTCAGGTATTTATTGATTATAAGAAAATAGTTTGGAAGAAATGTGACTTCCTTTGAAAAGCAGTTTATAAATATTTAAGAATGTGCATACCCTGTGGAATTCCACTGTTTTTCATCTCAGGCTCCACAACTTGAATTGTATCATCTTCAAGATAGAAATAGATTTTACACTGTCTAATGCGGTGGGTTTCTTCCCGTCTCTCGTTAACATCTTCTTCAAAATATGCTCCAAATGAGAGTACCTGAAATAAAATAATTCCAAATAAATTTCTTAGTCAACAAATTTTCTTAATTTGATTCTTCTGTAAAACCAGTATTTTATTGGGTTATTGTTCTCTATGCTGTAGGGTTGCTTTGGTACAAAAGGTTTAATGAATTATAATCCTACGATAACAGGAAAAAACACACAAGAGAAATACATTTGTTTTGAAGATTCTGGACCATTCATTTGTTGGGGGTTGCCACCTACATACCCCAGCCACTATGAGAGGTTCCTGGTCTAATTGCTACATTTATCTTTTGGAGAATGGGCCACATCCACAATATGTTCACTGCCCTGCATTTTACAAGCCCATGCTTCCTATGGGCCCTTTCACATACAGTGGGATGCGAAAGTTTGGGCAACCTTGTTAATCGTCATATTTTTCCTGTATGAATCGTGGTTGTTTCAATAAAAAAATATTAGTTCAATATATAATGAAGGAGACACACACAATGATATCTGAGAAGTGGAATGCATTTTATTGGATTTACAGTAAGTGTGCAATAATTGTTTAACCTCCCTGGCGGTGCGCAATTTAAGTGGCTGCATCCGCGGGAGGGATTTTTTTAATTAAATTTTTTTATGTTAGCTAGCACTAGGCTAGCT
Organism: Hyperolius riggenbachi; assembly: GCF_040937935.1. Lineage (NCBI taxonomy): Eukaryota > Metazoa > Chordata > Amphibia > Anura > Hyperoliidae > Hyperolius > Hyperolius riggenbachi. Next base: position 408,691,129 of record NC_090647.1, on the reverse strand, counting down.
TACTATGCTGCCCAAGTCCCCCGGCACCTCTCCAACCCCGATCGCCGCCGGCAACACTCACCCGTCCGCGATCCCGCGAGAGCCGCAGCTTCCCAATTAGCATCACTCGTCGCTATGGCGACGATCGGACATGACGTCATGCGCAGTACCTATCCGCCCCATAGTGAAGTCGGGGGCTGATTGGGATGCTGCACCAACGCGGAATCTCTGGGGGGTTCGTATACCGGCGGCGATTGGGGGCAATCGGAGGGGACCGGAGCGCCTTGGGTCACATGTGATGCGATGCGATCCGCTGCGGCGGCTAGCCCGACACTGGGTCGGGCTTACCGCCAGGTAGGTTAAACAAAATTAGGCAGGTGCATAAATGTGGGCACTGTTGTCATTTTATTGATTCCAAAACCTTTAGAACTAATTATTGGAACTCAAATTGGCTTGGTAAGCTCAGTGACCCCTGACCTACATACACAGGTGAATCCAATTATGAGAAAGTATTTAAGGGGGTCAGTTGTACGTTTCCCTCCTCTTTAAAGTTTCTCTGAAGAGTAGCAACATGGGGGCCTCAAAACAACTCTCAAATGACCTGAAGACAAAGATTGTTCACCATCATGGTTTGGGGGAAGGATTCGGAAAGCTGCCTCGGAGATTTCAGCTGTTCGTTTCCACAGTTAGGAACATATTGCGGGAATGGAAGACCACAGGCTCAGTTCAAGTTAAGGCTCGAAGTGGCAGACCAAGAAAAATCTCGAATAGACAGAAGCGATGATTGGTGAGAACAGTCAGAGTCAACCCACAGACCAGCACCAAAGACCTACAACATCATCTTGCTGTAGATGGAGTTACTGTGCATCATTCAACCATTCAGCGCACTGAGATGCTGTATGCGAGAGTAATGCAGAGGAAGCCTTTTCTTCACCCACACCACAAACAGAGCAGCTTGGGGTATGCTAAAGCACATTTGGACAAGCCAGCTTAATTTTGCAATAAGGTGCTGTGGACTGATGAAACTAAAATTGAGTTATTTGGAAATAACAAGGGGCGTTATGCATGGAGGAAAAAGAACACAGCTACTCCCAAGAAAAATAGCTGCTACCTACAGTAAAATATGGTGGTGGTTCCATCATGCTGTGGGGCTATGTGGCCGCACTGGCCAGGAACTGGGAATCTTGTCAAAGTTGAGCGACGCATGGATTTCACTCAGTATCAGCAGATTCTAGAGACCAATGTCCAGGAATCAGTGACAAAGCTAAAGCTGCGCCGGGGCTGGATCTTTCAACAAGACAACGACCCTAAGCACTGCTCAAAATCCACTCATGCAGAGTCTCCTATATGTTATATTTAACTGACATATTTTATCGTAACAACAAACGATTTATACAGGAAAATCATGACGATTAACAAGGTTGCCCAAACTTTCGCATCCCACTGTATGTCAATTGCAGTGTTGTCCGCTGCAGTCCAGCATAAAACATACTGCCTACTTTTTTTCACGATAATGGTCCTTTAAGCAAAACAAAATATACAATCTCAAATGAAGATAGCTCCAATCTCACTTGACACCTACAGTGGTGTAAAAAACTATTTGCCCCCTTCCTGATTTCTTATTCTTTTGCATGTTTGTCAGACTTAAATGTTTCTACTCATCAAAAACTGTTAACTATTAGTCAAAGATAACATAATTTAACACAAAATGCAGTTTTAAATGATGGATTTTATTATTTAGTGAGAAAAAAAAAACTCCAAATCTACATGGACCTGTGTGAAAAAGTCATTGCCCCCCTTGTTAAAAAATAACTTAACTGTGGTTTATCACACCTGAGTTCAATTTCTGTAGTCACCCCCAGGCCTGATTACTGCCACACCTGTTTCAATCAAGAAATCACTTAAATAGGAGCTATCTGACACAGAGAAGTAGACCAAAAGCACCTCAAAAGCTAGACATCATGCCAAGATCCAAAGAAATTCAGGAACAAATGAGAACAAAAGTAATTGAGATCTATCAGTCTGGTAAAGGTTATTAAGCCATTTCTAAAGCTTTGGGACTCCAGCGAACCACAGTGAGAGCCATTATCCACAAATGGCAAAAACATGGAACAGTAATAAACCTTCCTAGGAGTGGCTGGCCGACCGAAATTACCCCAAGAGCGCAGAGAAAACTCATCCGAGAGGCCACAAAAGACCCCAGGACAACATCTAAAGAACTGCAGGCCTCACTTGCCTCAATTAAGGTCAGTGTTCACGACTCCACCATAAGAAAGAGACTGGGCAAAAACGGCCTGCATGGCAGATATCCAAGGCAGAAACCACTTTTAAGCAAAAAGAACATTAAGGCTCGTCTCAATTTTGCTAAAAAGCATCTCAATGATTGCCAAGACTTTTGGGAAAATACCTTGTGGACCGATGAGACAAAAGTTGAACTTTTTGGAAGGTGCGTGTCCTGTTACATCTGGCGTAGAAGTAACACAGCATTTCAGCAAAAGAACATCATACCAACAGTAAAATATGGTGGTGGTAGTGTGATGGTCTGGGGTTGTTTTGCTGCTTCAGGACCTGGAAGGCTTGCTGTGATAGATGGAACCATGAATTCTACTGTCTACCAAAAAATCCTGAAGGAGAATGTCTGGCCATCTGTTCGTCAACTCAAGCTGAAGCGATCTGCAGCAGGACAATGACCTAAAACACACCAGCAAATCCACCTCTGACCTTGAGACTGTACTGTGTACTCCTGTCTGTTTATTGCCTGAGGAAGAGGGAATATACCCGTGAAACGCGTTGCGGTTCTGTTCATGGAGTATGTGAATAAATTGTCTTTATCTTAAGCGACAGCATCGAGTCTATTTCTGAGTGGCCGGTCCACCGCCGCCACCCGAATATTTTAAACATTTTAGCATATTTTATCCTTTTGGCGCCTCTGTACATCTACTTGTCAAGATATCCACCATTGGTGGTTGGAAGGGTGACAAACCCTCCTTTCCTTCTTCAGAGAGCGACATCTTAATCCTGAGTGGGGACAGGTCTAATCTCCCCACCTGCCTATATAGTGGTTGCCTAAACGGTAACCCATGTTTGTAAGTATAATACTTACTCCACATTAATTCTCCCTGATCCAATACATACTACACTATATTGGGCTCTCGGTTTCTCTGTTTTAACCACCTCTGAATGGCTGAAGAAAAACAAAATGAAGACTTTGGAGTGGCCTAGTCAAAGTCCTGATCTGAATCCTATTGAGATGTTGTGGCATGACCTTAAAAAGGCGGTTCATGCTAGAAAACCCTCAAATAAAGCTGAATTACAACAATTCTGCAAAGATGAGTAGGCCAAAATTCCTCCAGAGCGCTGTAAAAGACTCATTGCAAGTTATCACAAACGCTTGATTGCAGTTATTGCTGCTAAGCAGTGGCGTAGCTAGAAACCTCTGGGCCCCGATGCGGAATCTGGATGTGGGCCCCCCCTCCCGGCAACAACAGCCCCCCCCCCCCCCTCGCAACACCCGAAGCGCACACATATCCAAATCCCCATAGCTGTGCATGGCATGGCTATATCAATTCCGCTTTCCAGCAGCATGGCTGCCACGTTCAATTTGCAAACATACGCAGCACCCAGAGGAAATAGGGAAATTAGTAGCAAGATGCCAGTCTGAAGGAAAATAATCGTTATGTGAGCAGCATTCACCCGATAATAATTATGTGCGCAGCATTCACCAGAAAATCGTTATGTGCGCAGCATTCATCAGAAAATATTAGTTATGTGCGCAGCATTCACCAGATAATAATTGTTATGTGCGCAGCATTCACCAGAAAATTTTTATGTGCGCAGCATTCACCAGAAAATAATCGTTATGTGCGAAGCATTCAGGCCTGTGGAGTCGGTCCAAAAATCCACCGACTCCGACTCCAACTCCTCAGTTTAGGATTCCACCGACTCCGACTCCTCGACTCCGACTCCTCTAATTTGCATATTACAATTTTGTTGATTAAAAGTATGTAACATGAAATTCGTCTCTTAACTGCCAACGCTTAGGAATTTTACAAGACAACTGAAGTGAGAAGGATATGTAGACTACTATATTTATTCCCTTTAGACTAAAACTAGTCCTTGGTAAGAGTACTTGTAAAAAGGTGCAAACTGGAACAAAGAACATCTATCAGGCCCTAGGCAATGTAAGTGTGGGTACATGTAAGAATGATGTGCAGGTACTCTGCAGAGGAATGAGGAGATTCTTCCTCTATTACACATTCTTCATGCACAATCTGAACAAGTTTTATGGGTGACAGACAACACCTCTGTGTTCAATGTGCACAACATTCTCAGTGGATTCCCTGCAGCTCTGTGGGGAGTGCATATGTAGAGTATAGTATTACTGTGTAACAAAGTAAACCTGAGACAGATGAAATTAAAGTTTTATACATACCTGGGGCTTCCTCCAGCCGCCTTCAGGATAATCAGTCCCTCGTTGTCCTCCTCCACCACCTGGATCTTCTGCTATGAGTCCAGGTAATTGAGCCAGTCGGGCGTAGTGCGCATGCACACACTCCGCCGCCAGGAGCATACTACACCTGTGCAGCACTATTGCGCAGGTGCAGAATGTTCCTGGCTGTGGGAGCGGCATGCGGCCGGACAGCGCTGACTGGCTGAATTACCAGGACTCATAGCAGAAGATCCGGGTGGTGGAGGACAGCGAGGGACTGATTAGCCTGAAAGGGGCTGGAGGAAGCCCCAGGTATGTATAAAACTTTACTTTTCATCCGTCTCAGGTACCCTTTAATTTGTAGTCACCAAACCAAATTTTAACAACATATCAAATTATTTGATTTCATCAGCAAAGGGAGTGCATACATTTGCATAAATCAGCATCAGTGCAGAATTATTTCCATCTCATTGACCATCTCTATTAGTGACACAGCTACACATCAGGCTTTATTCTTACAGCATAGATGTTATTTAGTATATATAAGAGATTCCTGTGTACACATCATATATACAGTCACAATCAGATATGTATATCTGACCTTAAAAATATGGGGACTGCTTTATTGAAGCAGCACAAGTAACTAATTTTGATTGGTTTATTTCATTTTTGTGGACTAAGCACAGCTATTACTGTATATATACTGTATATATACATTATTTTTAATGACTATTATCTGAGAAATAGAACATTTTATCATATTTTCTATTTTAATTACAGTTACAAATTCATTAGGAGTCGGAGTCGGTGCATTTTTTCCCAACTCCGACTCCAGGCACCCAAAATTGCCCGACTACACGACTCCGACTCCACGACTCCGACTCCACGACTTCGACTCCACAGCCCTGGCAGCATTCACCAGAAAATAATCGCAATGTGGGAGCATTTACCAGAAAATAATCACAATGTGGGAGCATTCACCAGAAAATAATCGGAATATGGGGAGCAGTCACCAGAAAATAATCGTTATGTGCGTAGCATTCACCAGAAAATAAACGCAATGTGGGAGCATTCACCAGAAAATAAACGCAATGTGGGAGCTTTCACCAGAAAATAAACACAATGTGGGAGCTTTCACCAGAAAATAAACGCAATGTGGGGGAATTCACCAGAAAATAAACGCAATGTGGGGGCATTCACCAGAAAATAATCGTTATGTGGGGACAGTCACCAGAAAATAATCGTTATGTGGGGGCACAAACAGAGGAAAGAGGCGCCCTGGGATAATAAAAGCGTTTAAAAACGGCTAAAAACAGTAGATAATTTGAGGTAGCTTACCTCAATGACGAAATCTCTGCAAAGTATTACAAAAGATTTTTATTAGCACAAGCGGCAACGCGTTTCACGGGTCACAGCCCGCTTCATCAGGCCAATTGCAGTGCCAAATGAATAAATTCCTCAAGCATAGGGAGCCAGACAGTTTTTCACCAGTAAATGCACATAAGAGACCGTTTTTTTCACCAGTAAATACACATAATTAGAGACCGCTTTTCACCAGTAAATGCACATAACAAGAGACCACTTTTCACCAGTAAATGCACATAACAAGAGACCGCTTTTCACCAGTAAATGCACATAACAAGAGACCGCTTTTCACCAGCAAATGCACATAATGACAAACAGCCAGTGTCGCCAGTATATGTAGCCAGGGATATATGTGCCCATTATATGTAGGCAGGGGTATATGTCCCCAGTATACGTAGGCAGGGGTATATGTCCCAGTATATATAGCCAGGGGGGTATATGTCCCCAGTATATGTAGCCAGGGGGTATATGTCCCCAGTATATGTAGCCAGGGGGTATATGTCCCCAGTATATGTAGCGAGGGGGTATATGTACCCAGTATATGTAGGCAGGGGGTATATGTCCCCAGTATATGTAGCCAGGGGGTATATGTCCCCAGTATATGCAGCCAGGAGGTATATGTCCCCAGTATATGTAGCCAGGGGTATATGTCCCCAGTATATGCAGCCAGGGGGTATATGTCCCCAGTATATGCAGCCAGGGAGTATATGTCCCCAGTATATGCAGCCAGGGGGTATATGTCCCCAGTATATGCAGCCAGGGGGTATATGTCCCCAGTATATGCAGCCAGGGGGTATATGTCCCCAGTATATGCAGCCAGGGGGTATATGTCCCCAGTATATGCAGCCAGGGGGTATATGTCCCCAGTATATGCAGCCAGGGGGTATATGTCCCCAGTATATGCAGCCAGGGGGTATATGTCCCCAGTATATGCAGCCAGGGGGTATATGTCCCCAGTATATGCAGCCAGGGGGTATATGTCCCCAGTATATGCAGCCAGGGGGTATATGTCCCCAGTATATGTAGGCAGGGGTATATGTTCCCAGTATATGTAGCCAGGGGGTATATGTCCCCAGTATATGCAGCCAGGTATAGTGACCCCGTTTAGGTAGTGAGTGACCCCCTTTAGTTAGTGAGTGACAGGAGCCCGCCGCCGCTGCTCCCCCCTCACCTGCAGCATCAGCCAGACGGCCCAGACCTCAGCATCAGCGGGCGACCCGACCAGAACGGCGCCGGACGCACCCGCTCTATATGCGGAAGTGATGTCACTTCCGCATATCAGTGCGGGTGCTAGGTCCTAGCGCCCGCACTGTTGGTCGCCGCCTGATCGAGGTCTGACCTGACGCGGCGCCGGCGGCTAGAGGGAGGGAGGGAGGGTTGGGAAGGAGCGGCGGCCAGAGGGGGGGAGCGGCGGCCGGGCGGCAATGCACCCACCCAAGCTCGGCCCTGCCTGGCTCCACCGCTAATCGTGCTGTGCTGTCTGCTGCTGACGCTGGGGAGGAGGGAGGGAGGCGGAACCGAGGGAGAGAGAGAGATGCACTCCGGCTCGTACTCGCAAAAAAAGTTACATTATGCAAACAGGGAGGGGGGGCCCCCCTCAAGGCTTCAGGCGGCGGGCCCCGTCGCGAATGCGACCTCTATTGCTACGCCCCTGCTGCTAAGGGTGGCCCAACCAGTTATTAGGTTCAGGGGGCAATTTCTTTTTCTCACAGGGCCATGCAGGTTTTGAGTTTTTTTCTCACTAAATAATAAAAACCATCATTTATAAACTGCATTTTGTGTTCAATTAGGTTATCTTTGACTAATAGTTAACGGTTTTTGATGAGCAGAAACATTTAAGTGTGACAAACATGCAAAAGAATAAGAAATCAGGAAGGGGGCAAATAGTTTTTCACACCACTGTATATCACACCTAAATGGTGTAAATCTGACCAGTACAATTCTGAACACAAGGTTGCACTGGCAGACAAATGTCACTGTCACACCTCTATGCCAGAGTGGCAAGGGACCCTGTTATGCATCCTGGAGAGTGAATATGGTACTGCTCTTGCATAGTGTAAAAATCCATGAGGTTTAGAGCAGCCCAAAAATGATGGAAATGCTTTAAAATCCAAGTACACATTAAGGCTGGTTTCACAGTGGGACGTTAAAGTCCCACGTTACAGCAGCCAGTAACGCACCCTAACTCACAGCACTGTAAAATCAATTGTGCTGTTCACAGTGCCCACGTTACGTTACATAGTAACGCAGCACGTTTAAACAAAGTGCTGCATGCTCTACGTTATACTGGGCTAAGCAGCGTTAGACTGTTTGCACATGCTCAGTAATGTTGGAGGAGGAGGTCTCCCCTCCTCCTCTGCGGCCAGCCACATGGCTAATTAATATTCACTGCACTGCAGAGACTCCTGGTAGGACTGTAGTGTTGTCCAGATCATGAACGAATCGTTCATTTGATCCGGATCTTTTTTGAGAGTCGAATCATCCAGATCATCACAATGAAAGATTCGGTTCACAGTGGATGTCTGTCTGGAAGCAACAGGAACATACAGAATGTACAGTGCAGGAAAAGTCCTGTCCTGCTAGTCATTTCACCCAGTCTGCTTCCCTAGTAAAATGATTCAAATGATTTGGTTCAAAGATCTAGATCTTTTCAATGATCCGATTCAAATGATCCGAATCCTTAAAAAGATCTGGACTTCCTATCACTAACCTGGAGCGGCTGCTTTGAGAGCTGCATAACTGCAGCTCAATCTGACGTCCAACTTCAACACCACCACATGTTGCGTTAGGGGCACATTATGCGACCATAACGTCCCCTAAAACACAACGTCTTGGTGTGTAAGTAGCCTAAAGCAAAAAATGACAAGTAGATCTGTAGAAAGTTAACACCTAGTAACTGGTAGAAAAAAAAAAGTTTACTCTTTTGAGTTTCCCCGAATTGAATATTTTGGGTCTGACTTTCCCCTCCTTTGAAATCAAGAAGTGCACAAATCAGTGTCCCTTCTCTCTCTGCACTGTTTGCAATCTGCACATAACCCTTGGTAGAGTTAATTTGGCCATACATCTAACGATTTTGCTGCCAATCGACCATCTGATTCGATAATTATTATCGATTTGAATGAAAATCGGTGCTACAACAAGCATGTCCAATCGACGATTCAACCAATTTTAGGCCAAAGTCGGCCGAACGTATTGATCGAGCGCGTGATATCGCGACCAACGAACCCGACGGAACCCCCACACACTGGTGACACGCATGCCAGGGCTATATGCGGAAGCCACATGGGACAAGAATGTGGAAGCACAGCAGCGAGATATTTTAATGCACAGGAACAGGGGGCATTTTACATTTGGGAAGACAGTGACGTAGGCAGGAAGGCGGCTGAAGCGGCATCACAAGGCCAATACCTGATTGATTTCATGCTCAGATCCATCAGGAATCAGCCTGAGGTGTATGGGCAGCCAACTGATCTCTAACTGAACAGATTAGATCAGAGAGAAGTCTGACTCTTGCTTAATCTGACCATACATCAATACAGTGTTTACCTTTGGGCCTTTTTTGTGCGGGAGGCTGAATTGCTTGTTTGCCAGGCAGTTTAGCCTCCCAATTGCCGGCCACAAGTACCTTTTGGCTGCAATTACATGCAGCTCAATTACAGCATTTCGTAACACTGAGCATGTCACGTTTGACATGCGTGGCATTACCCAACAGTAAAAAAAAATCTCACGGCTATACCAAAAAACAGAAAAAGAAACCAAAATAGTTGCACCAAGCTAAATATAATTAATTGTCCATTATCAACGGTACTTAAATCAATAGGACAAATTTGAAACAGAGGGTATGAAAAACAGGAAGTGGGGGTTGGGAGGGACCGCATAAACCATGGTAATCAGTGCCGCATAATAATTATTATTCAATGATAACAGGTAACCCGGGATAGGGATAGTATAGCATGATTAACATGATGAAGAGCTGATCAAAAATCATGTGCATTAGGCTACTGTTTACAACAATTTACACAGCTATAGCGTACATAAATATAATACAATACAAAACTGTTGCAAAAATAACATTTGTAATGCTCTTTAAAGCGGACCTAATCTCAGAACTTCCTCTCTGCTCTAAAAGATAAGCAACAGCATAGTAACCTTTAAAGAAAAAAACATTTCTTTATTACAATTTACAGACATATTTCAAAACCCCATGCAGTGTTTACTTGCTAATATCCTGGAAGCATAGAAAGGATTAACCTCCAGTGCTTACATATTAGCCCAGAATAATGGCACAGCATGGCACAGCATGGCACAGCTCAGATGGAGCTCACAGCCCCGATTTACACTTGCTGATAAGGCCTAATTAGACAAGTTTATTTCTCTAAAGACAAACACAATTAACTTATCAGTACTCCTTGTCTGCTGTGCAAGAGTTTAGGTCCACTTTAAAAAAAAAGTGGGTAGATGCCTGTGAGGTAGGTAGGTTAGTTCATAAAATTTATCAGTTGTTTAGAAATATTGTCTGGATGAAAGTGCCAGTGCCTGAGATGGTGCAGATGCGCAAAGAATGTGCACTGCAGCGTGGAAGGCATACATGTAAAGACACCAGGTAAAATGAATGTTGGAGATAGCCACAGTAAAATTATTGATATTCTACTACTTAATTCCGTAAAATAATGGTAATCTTTACCAATATTTTACTATGTCCTAACCTAACCCTACTTTCACACAGCAAAAACTCGGTATACAGAGGCGCCAGAGTAGAGTAAAACATTTTAAAAACCACTTAAAAGCAGAGGGGGATGTTAGGGTGGACTTACCTCCCTCTTACAAAAAAAGAAAACAGAATTGACAAATAATTTATTCAACTCCACAAATGCAACGCGTCTCACGGGCGTGACCCCGCTTCCTCAGGCAAAAATGGGAGCACAACTCAGTGGGCCAAGCAACTCAGTGACAGAGGCGCTCAAACCTATTGCCTGACCCACTGAGTTGTGCTACCATTTTTGCCTGAGGAAGCGGGGCCACGCCCACGAAACGCATTGCATTTGTGGAGTTGAATAAATTATTTGTCAATTCTGTTTTATCAAGACTCAAGTGAGTTTTCTTTTTTGTAAGAGGGAGGTAAGTCCACCTTAACATACCCCTCTGCTTTTAAGCGGTTTTTAAAACGTTTTACTCTACTCTGGCGCCTCTGTATACTGAGTTTTTGCAGATCTTCTAGTCCACTCTGGGTGGAGGGGTGCATCCCCATCTACTATCTACAGAGAGCGGCTTCTAAACCTGAGTGGGGTCAGGTCTATATGCTTCCCACCTGCATTTAAAGTGGTTGCCTATGGGTAACCCGTGTTTGTGAGTATATACACATAAAATTGTATTGAACTCTTCATTTTACCTGACAATACTGCACCATGTTGGGCTCTCGAATCTCTTCTTGTTTTTTAAGCCTACTTTCACACAGAACCCTCCCTCTTCCAATACTTAACCCTAAGACCCCCCCCCCCCCCCAGGTGGTGACTAACCCTTAGACTCCCCCTAGTTGTGCATAACCCTATGAAGCCGTGGTGCCTAACCTTAAAGTGATCCTAAACTCTTACACAGGACAGAAGGAATACATAAAGAAATGCACCCTGTATGTATTTAGAGAGTTTAGCCTATCTAATTCCCCCTCATTTGTGATTTATCACCAGTGTAACTTAATCTCTTAGCTGTGTCAGCTGGCTGCCTTGGCAAAGCAGCTAATTTTGTAGACTGAAGATGTTAACCCTATGTTTGCTTCCATGAAAGCAGGAAGAAGACACACTGCAGGATTTGTATCAGCCGTAACAAGGAAATGTTTTTCTTTAAAGTTTATTATGTTGTTGCTTATCTTTTAGAGCAGAAAGGAAGTTTGGAGTTCAGTTCCATTTTAATCCCCGCCCCAAATGCCTAACAGTAGGACCTACAGACTGCCTGTCAAGTGTGCTAAGGAGGAGCTACGACGCAATAGTGTGAGCCAGGATTTCAGCGTTGGGGGACCGGCCTTTAACGGAGCGCTAATGGGAGAGAGCCCAACCAAAACTCAATGCTGTATACAAGTGTCACCTATGTGAGTGTATTCAAAGTTTTTACATTGATTTTATTAAACCGAGTTACGCTATGGGAAGTGTTTTATGCTTGTTTTGAGGAAAACATTAGTTTACTATTGGTGGAGCCTATTTCTTCCTGTTTGGCATAGCAGTCTACAAAGTGGTCAACCTTTGTAATGGAGGCCAGCATGCTGCCCGTGATACCTCTGTAGTGGGGGTCATTAGGATAAGCGCAGGACCAGGGTAACGTAGACGAAGCCATAGAGCAGGAAGAGGGCTGAGACCCTTCACTACTGAATCTGACTCCTGTGATAGGAGTCAGTGAATCTGGTGAGTGTGATCTAGACCAATTACATGCGATTTTGAGTGTCTGCGGTTGAGCACGATTTTTTAGAAGAGTTGAAAAGTGGAAAATAGTGGACTGCTTACTCTTTCTTTATGTGTGGATTGGAAGTTAAATGGTCTCTTTGGGGGCAGCGCTGTTGTTTTTGCAGTTTTATCATTATTTGGGGACACAGTGGTCTTTTACAATAGCGCACCCTGCAGCAAGATTTGTAATTATATGAACTATTTATAAGCAGCGGGAGTTTGTAATACTGGTGTCGAGTGTACTTGCCTAGTGCAGTGTTTTACATTGCATAATAAAGTAGTGTAATTTTTTTTTTAAAGTTGTTTTGCAGAATCCGTTATATTTTGCAGATGTCCGCTATTATGTGAACATCCTTGATACACTACTGAATTCTCTGATTGGCCAAATACTTCTGAGCTGGATCCAATGGACCAATCACAAGCTGCAGAATTTTTCCGCATTCCGAGATAAACCTCTGCATTCTCTGATTGGTCCAATACTACTGAGTATTTTCGAGTCATGCGACGATTGGCCTAAAATTTCTGATTTTACGCCAATCACAACACTCACAATTAGAAAATAAGTTTTGGACCAATCAGAGAATGCGGTAGTGTATCACAGAAATTGGAATATCACGGAAATTTTAGACTAATCACAAGACTCGGATACTACCGAGTTTTACAGAGGCTTGTGATTAGAGATGGCCCGAACGTTTTGACCGCGAACTGGTTCGCATTCGCAAATGAACGTGAACTTTATGGCGGTTCGACCCGCCTCCTATACTACATCAACTTTGACCCTATACATCACAGTCAGCAGGCACAGGGTAGCCAATCAGGCTGCACTCCCTCCTGGAGCCCCCCCCCCCCCCCCCCCCTATAAATAACCGGCAGCGTCAGGCATTTCACTCACTTGTGTGGCTGCAGTAATTAGAGAAGGGAGAGGTGCTGCAGAGACATTAGGGAAAGCTTAGTTAAGCTTGTTAGGTTGCTCTTTCTTGCTGATCCTTATTGCTAAAAAGCACTCCTCATCCTCAACAGCTCTTTTGAGAGCTAATGTTGTTCTTATGATCTATTTTTTTTTTTTGTGTGTGTGTCCTACAGACACTTGTGTTGCATATACAGCCCTGTCAGTCAGTCTTAGCTGTTGGCCCTTGGCCCTTTGGTAATTCCTACTGTTTCCTACTGTGCCACTGCCAGGCCCAGCACATTCAGTGACTACCTGTGTGTGTGACAGGCAGCTGCACATTTGTAATACCCATCACTGCATAAACCTGCCTGTTGTTTATTGCACCCACCTAACTACGTGAGCACACGCAGTGTCATATTTAATACCACCAGTCACTGCACCTGTTCACGGTATAGCACAAAAAAGAGTGACCGCCACTTAAAGAACTATAAAAGTACAAAACTTTATTCATCAATAACCAATTCCAAACCCCAGCTAATTCCCCAGATCTACTACCTCCCCCCCATTAAAAAACTGCATTGACTACCATAACAGGAGCGCTCCTGAATACACACACATCAACAGTTACACCACATGCATACAATCTTGATCGGCCGATCTCTAAAGACTGATATCATGTGGAACTTATGAGGCTGCATTCAATTGTCCACTTCAAATGGGTCCAAATACAACAGTTCGTTTGATACCTTAATCTTCAACAGATCACAAAGAGCACCAGGCGCAACTTCATTAACAGACCATAGTCCATTACTTCCACCACTCTGATGGCCTAATTCCGCCTTGTAGTAAGCCAGCGGCTATAAGATCAAAAACACTAGCCTTATCCAGCCACTGTGTGACATAACCAGGCACTTTTAGCAAGAATTCCTCTTCTGACAGCCACCTTGTAGTAACAGAAGCCTTTACCTTTCCTTCAGAATGTAATTGCTCACGGTTCAGTCGCGGCGTCCCGCGACACCAGGTATCCGGTCTGTGTGGCCCGGATTGCGGACATCAAACTTCCAGCATGTGTGAAGTAAAGGAGCGTCCTGTCAGCCATTCGCAGTTTGCCACGCCCACATACGCGTTACGTGGGCTTCTTCAGTGTGATGACGCTGTTCACGGTACCTGTGTGTGTGTGTGTGTGTGTGACAGGCAGCTGCACATTTGTAATACCCATCACTGCATATACCTACCTGTTGTTCAGTGCACCCGCCAACTACGTGAGCGCACGCAGTGTGATATTTAATACCACCAGTCACTGTACCTGTTCACGGTACCTATGTGGGTGTGACAGGTGCACATTTGTAATACCCATCACTGCATATACCTACCTGTTGTTCAGTGCACCCACCAACCACGTGAGCGCACGCAGTATGATATTTAATACCACCAGTCACTGCACCTGTTCACGGTACCTGTGTGTGTGTGTATGTGTGTGTGTGACAGGTGCACATTTGTAATACCCATCACTGCATATACCTACCTGTTGTTCAGTGCACATACCCTACCTATGTGAGCACACGCAGTGTGATATTTAATACCACCAGTCACTGTACCTGTTCACGGTACCTATGTGGGTGTGACAGGTGCACATTTGTAATACCCATCACTGCATATACCTACCTGTTGTTCAGTGCACCCACCAACCACGTGAGCGCACGCAGTATGATATTTAATACCCCCAGTCACTGCACCTGTTCACGGTACCTGTGTGTGTGTGTATGTGTGTGTGTGACAGGTGCACATTTGTAATACCCATCACTGCATATACCTACCTGTTGTTCAGTGCACATACCCTACCTATGTGAGCACACGCAGTGTGATATTTAATACCACCAGTCACTGAACCTGTTCACGGTACCTGTGTGTGTGTGTGTGTGTGTGGGTGTGTGTGTGTGTGTGTGTGTGTGTGCGTGTGTGACAGGCAGCTGCACATTTGTAATACCAATCACTGCATACCCACCTGTTGTTGTTCAGTGCACCTACCTACCTACGTGACCGCACGCAGTGTCACTGCACCTGTTCATAGTACCTGTGTGTGTGACAGCTGCAAATTTGTAATACCAGTCATTGCATAATTGTTCACAGTACCTGTGTGACCGCACGCTGTGTAATATACCAGTCCATGCATACCTGTTCACTGCACCTGTGTGACCGCACACTGTTTAGTATACCAGTCCATACATACCAGTTAACTGCACCTGTGTGACAGCTGCACATTGTATTGTAATACCAGTCACTGCATACCTTTCACTGCACCTGTGTGACTGCACATTGTATTAGTCAACTCAGTGCATACCTTTCACTTCATCCCCCCCGATATGGACAAAACAACAGGCAGAGGCAGAGGCAGACCCAGAGGAAGGCCACCCAACAGGCCTGTTCGAGGTCGTGCTGATGGGATTTCGTGCGGCCCTGGACCAAAGTACAGTGCTCAGAAGAAGACACGTCCCATCAACTCCTAAGATTGTCAGGACGTGGTTGATTATTTAACACAGAACACCTCATCTTCTGCAGCCACCAGCGCTACTACAAGCACCACATCCGCTGCATTTGACACTTCACAGGAGTTATTTGGTGGGGAATGAACTGATTCACAGCCACTACTGTTACAACAAGATGAAGGCGCTAAGCAAGTTACACCACCTCATATGTCTGAGTTAGGCGACACTATGGAGGTAAGGTGTGAGGAGGAGGATGATGGAGTAGCTGCTGTTGGTGCAGTTTATGAGGTGTCTGAGGCAAGCAAAGCTGGGGAGGATGATTATGATGATGACGATGATACGAATGCCACGTGGGATCCTAAGAGACAAGATGACCAAGGGGACAGTTCAAAGAGGGAGTCAGAGAGGAGTAGGAGGAGACGAGTTTCTGAAAGAAGCAGGGGGAGCTTGTCATCAGAAACAGCTGGTGGCAGTGTCCGGCGCCATGTATCGCCACCTACGTACAGCCAGCCAACACGCCATTCAACGTCAGCTGCTTTTGTCACCATAGTGCCATCACCCCAGGGGGGCTCAGCAGTTTGGAAATGTTTTAGTGTGCCTGCCGTAGATCAGAGCAATGCCATCTGTTCTCTCTGCCTCCAAAAATTGAGCCGTGGAAAGGCCAACAGCCGCGCAGGGACAACTGCCTTACGAAGGCACATGGAGAAAAGGCACAAACTGCAATGGGAAGAGCACCAGTTATATTAAGGAGAATTTTACATAGTCTAAGGTATAGTGTTTAAAAATTAACTCCCTCATTTCTTGAATATGCCCCTGTACTGCCAAATACAACTGAATGCACTATTAAATGCATGTGTATATGAGGAGTAATGTGCTTAAGAGAAGCTAGAGGGTAGCAGAAAGCGCTGCACTTGTAGTGCAGGCACCGGGTTGTAGCTATGACAACTAAGAAGCCGGATTGGTTCCCAGGCTGTATTTGGAGGGCGCACTCTTGAGCGATATGAGAATATTGCAAAACTTAGGCGGTAGATACGTCACCAGCCAATGAGGATCATGGGGATCGTGAGACTGAAGGCGAGGCTAAGGTTAAGACGTTATCAGTAAGTGGGGATTATGGGGAATGTAGTTTTTTGAAGACGGACGCGAAGATGTTTTTAAATTGTTTACCCCCAGCATATGCTTTCTATGCAAATAGAGGAACTTTGAAAATTGAGAAGAGGGGTGTAACGGTTGGGTGTAGCAACTCAGATGTCTGATTATATAGTGATCTGCAGAATCACCAATAATACAGACGCTATACCTGATTATGTGGTGATCTGCAGAATCACCAATAATACTAGTATAGCTAAAAGGGTGCTAAGAGTGTAGTGCTTGGTGCAACCGTAACTTTATTAGTTTTGCAAGACCTTACCAGAGGGACTGGTAAGGTACTATAATACACAGACTGTAACTTAGTAATTTGGCGAGACCTCACCAGAGGGGCTGATGAGGTACAATCAGTACACAGACATTGTAACAGAGAACAAGCCCCAGCAACTGGTGATGCTAATGGAATCTTCCAAGGAGCGGGTGATTCAGACTATGCTGCAACCTAGTGATCACCTGGGGACCAGGTAATACAAACAATACTGAAACTAATGATTACCTGAGGAGCAGGTGATTAAGACTATACTGCAGTCTAGTGGACACCTGAGGAGCAGGTGTTACAAACAATACTGCAACTACTGATCACCTGAGGAGTAGGTGATTAAGACTATACTGCAGTCTAGTGGACACCTGAGGAGCAGGTGTTACAAACAATACTGCAACTACTGATCACCTGAGGAGTAGGTGATTCAATACTAAGAATCCCTCACCAGAGGCTAAGCCCACTGGTGAGGACAGAGTGGTCAGACAGGCAAGGTTCGGCAACAGAGAGGTAATGTGAGAAAACGCGGAAAAGCCGTCGCAGGTGCTCAGAGCAAGGCGGCTGATTCCGCGTCCAACACAGCAGATTGCGCGCATGGACCTGCATCTGAACGCAGAGAAACCGCCGCATGTCCTGAGAACAAGGCGGCGGATTCCGCGTCCGACACGGCAGGTTACACGCATAGGCCTACATCTGGCAGTATGGCTGAACGCGGAGGAACCGCCGCATGCTCTGATAGCGGTGCGGCTGGTTCCGTGTTCAGCAAAGTGGATGGTTTGCAGCACAGGTCTGGTGTGGCTGGGACTTATAGTCCACACTGGTTCAGAAGGACGCGCGCGCGCGCGCGCTGAGAGGCAGAACTTTTATGACAGCCTGAAGGGAGTCAGCTGACCAAGCTGGTCAGCTGACAATTCCACCACTTCCCATTGGTCCAGCACTTAGGGGAGGCTCTGGAGAGCGCCTTGCTATATATACTAGGTGCTGGTCATTCTCTGGTTGTCTGCCGTTGCGATCACTACGTGGAAGCACTCAGACCTTTTTGTCAGTTCTGTGTTACTCTTTAGACCAGTTTCCAGGGTGTTGATGATCACGGACCTCACACCCCAGATTAGGAATACTGTGTATTATCTGTGTTATCTTCAGACTAGTTCCAGGGTGTTGATGACTACGGAGCTCACACCCAAGACTAGGAATTAGCTTTACCATCCTGTTATATCTTCAGACTAGTTCCAGGGTGTTGATGACTACGGAGCTCACACCCAAGACTAGTAATTAGCTTTACCATATTGTTATATCTTCAGACTAGTTCCAGGGTGTTGATGATCAAGGAGCTCACACCTTTAGACTAGATATTGTATATTATTTGTTATGACCTTCTGCTTTTCCTGACCTCTCTTCTGATCTCTGATTTGGTACTTCGCTATATCTGATACTCTGTTACCAAACCTTGCTTGCCTTAGGATTCCGTATCAGCCTCTTTCCTCTGTATCTGATCTGTCTGTCTGTTGCCGACCTGGCTTGTCCGACCTCAAGTACTATCTCCTGTGTCTAGAGATAGTTCACAGATCTGTCAGTGACACTCCACCATTGGTGTCACTCACACTCTGGTCCTTCCCACTCTCTGCCTGACTCCTCTCCTTGGGGAGCCTCAGGCTTCTGGAAGGAGCCTGCTCTTTGGGCAGTATCTCTTACTGCCTGGCACCCTCTATACGGGGGGCTCTCCTCAAAATATTACTGTTGCACCAAACACTCATATTACTCAGGTGTCCAGAGGTTAGAGATATATCTGATTATCGGTGATACTGCAGATCATCAATAATCGGGTATATATCTGTATTCTCGGTGATACTGCAGATCACCGGTAATCGGATCCTCTCTGTGTTACACCGATCGTTACAGGTAAGTATCAGTACAGAATCGTGAGGCAAAGGGATAACGGGTAACAGGCAGAGGTTCAGCAACTAGTCAGATAGGCAGAAGTACAGAAATGTTAAACAGGAAGCAAGGTCAGAGATTTAGCCAGAATCATACACAGGTAATCAATAACAATATAACAATTCCTAGTCTAGGTGTGAAGTCCTTGGTTTAGACACCTGGGATCTAGTCTAAGGTCTGAGCGCTAACACGTAAGTATTCACAACAGCAGACAAAGACCGAATGACAAGTGAAGGCTTATGAGGAAGAGGGAGACTCTCAGCCACTCCCACCTCGGATTTCTGCCAATCCGAGCGGCAAGAGTCATCCCTGACGTCAGGTCAGCTGACGCGCCTTCTGCCAGACGCTGAGGGAACGGAAAATGCTTGCGAGCTAGGGAAGGAAGCGGCTGTAGACACCCCCTTTGTGTCGGCAGCTGCTGAGCTACTAGTTGTTACAAGGGGTCTTTGCAATTTTATAACTAGTGGGGAATGGTGGTTTCAGATAAAGAGATGGACAATAAGAACGGCAAAGGGGCGGTACCTAAATAGCCGCATCATGTGACTAAAGAATCCTGTCAAAAGCGTCTCCCCAGTGTCAATGGCCACGCCCCTGATGAGTCATATAGACGAAACTAGTCGGGTAGGAGTGTTGACTGGACAGGAGATGCTGGCCATGCTGATTTAACTGTTTTTATGTGCAGAATCTTCGATGTTTGTAAGTGCACTACTTTTAAACTTTTTTTCAATAAAACAGTTTTATACTATGGGAGTCTGTTTTTAAGTTAAAGGTGCTATTGTATGGAGAGAAGAGAGCAAGTGAGCCCTGAATACACTGGCTGGATCTGTGCGGATCAGCTACGTTGGTGAGAAGCTCCATTTTATTTTGCTTTGTGTGTGGAATACTGAGGAAAGGTGGAAGATTGCACCAAAAGAGGACTTTGTACTCTGCTCTGGGAGCAGATTGGGAACTTACTAGCTGGGCCACAAGTGATGTTGCTAATCTAAGAGATTGGCCACGAGATCTGGTGAGGGCACTGGTGTGTTGTGTGCCCAATAAAGCCGGGAATAGTGGACATACTGCAAAATAGATGTTCAGCAAAAACTCGGTATACAGAGGTGCCAGAGTAGAGTAAAACGTTTTAAAAACCGCTTAAAAGGAGAGGGGGATGTTAAGGTGGACTCACCTCCCTCTTACAAAAAAAGAAAACTCACTTGAGTCTCAATAAAACAGAATTGTCAAATAATTTATTCAAATCCACATAAATTATTTGACAATTCTGTTTTATTGAGACTCAAGTGAGTTTTCTTTTTTTGTAAGAGGGAGGTGAGTCCACCTTAACATCCCCCTCTCCTTTTAAGCGGTTTTTAAAACGTTTTACTCTACTCTGGCACCTATGTATACCGAGTTTTTGCTGATCTTCTAGTCCACCCTGGGTGGAGGGGTGCATCCCCATCTACTATCTACAGAGAGCGACTTCTTAACCAGAGTGGGGTCAGGTCCTAATGCTCCCCACCTGCATTTAAAGTGGTTGCCTATGGGTAACCCGTGTTTGTGAGTATATATATACATAAAATTGTATTGAACTCTTCATTTTACCTGACAATACTGCACCATATTGGGCTCTCGATTCTCTTCTTGTTTTTAAGCATGCAAAATAGATGTGTTCTTTTATATCTTCTAGCCCAAGCATGGGCAAACTTGGCCCTCCAGCTGTTGAGGAACTACAAGTCCCACAATGCATTGCAGGAGTCTGACAGCCACAGTCATGACTCATAAAGGCAAATGCATTGTGGGGTTTGTAGTTCCTTAACAGCTGGAGGGCCAAGTTTGCCCATGCCTGTTCTAGCCACTGAGGATAATAACATACTGGCTGGACCAAAAGTGTTTGGAGCTGATCTGTAACCGTTAGCATTTCTACTTGGTGAGCACATTGCATGTATATGAGCACTTGGGTGACGTTTGGTGGATATATTACACTATATATGTGTTCATATCTCCTCACATATCTACGAAACGTTGAAGAGACCCCCTAGAATTACCACTGACAAGGCCAAAAGTGTATAAAGCTGATCTGTCACCGATTAGCAACACTGTCTGGTGAGCGCATTGTATGTATATGGATGATTAGATGCAATTTGTCTGAGCATACTGCACCATTGGAGTTTTTCTTGTTTCCATGAGGTGGTAAGAAGATGAAGATCAAAGAGTACTAGACTGGCGAGCCCAAAGGTGTTTTGGGTTAATCTTTAATCGATTGGCATTGCAATCTGGTGAGCGCAATCTGAGAGCATAATTATCCAAGGACTGTATGAGAGTATATAATCATTCAAGGACTATATGGACTGTTTCTGATTGTACCAATTTGTTTATTGATAGATTCATTGATCGCTGGACTATTTGAATATATTAATATGGGCTTGAAAACCTCCATGGCCTGCACTCTCACCATGGTGCGCACTAGTGATGCTCAAATACCCCTTTTTAAAATTCGAGTTTGGTCGAATTCGAATAGTAAATTATTCGAGGTCAGTCGAATATTCGAGTCGAATAATTTTTACTATTCGATTCGACCTCGGACTTCGAGCTCACTATTCGAGTCGGTATTCGAGCTCACTATTCGAGCTGACTATTCGAATTGGCCTTAAATAGCTTCCAACACTTGTTTTGAGGGTGAATGATGCAAGAAACATCTTTTTTTCCAAGTAACAACAGCAAGTGATTATGTGGGGATGTTCCTTTAAAAAAAATGTGGAAAGAGAAGTTGTGTCCTTAATTTTGTTCAGTAGTGTTACTGTATATACTTGTTCTTCTTCTTCTTTATCTTTCTTCTTCTTCTTCTAGATCTTCTTCTTCTATATCTTCTTCTTCTTCTTCTATATTGTCTTCTTCTTCTTCATCTTCTTCTTCTTCTTCTTCATCATCTTCTTCTTCTTCTTCTTCATCATCTTCTTCTTCTTCTTCATCATCTTCTTCTTCTTCTTCTTCATCATCTTCTTCTTCTTCTTCATCATCTTCTTTTTCATCTTCTTCATCTTCTTCTTCTTCTTCATCTTCATCTTCTTCTTCTTCTTCATCTTCATCTTCTTCATCTTCTTCTTCTTCATCTTCTTCTTCTTCTTCATCTTCTTCTTCTTCTTCTTCATCTTCTTCTTCTTCTTCTTCATCTCCTTCTTCTTCTTCTTCTTCTTCTTCTTCTTCATCTTCTTCATCATCTTCTTCATCTTCTTCTTCTTCTTCTTCATCTTCTTCTTCTTCATCTTCTTCTTCTTCATCTTCTTCATCTTCTTCTTCTTTTTCATCTTCTTCTTCATCATCTTCTTCATCTTCTTCTTCATCTTCTTCTTCATCTTCATCTTCTCCTTCTCCTTCTTTTTCAATATCGTCTTCTTCTTCTTCACGTATTTCTCTTTTCAATTTTTTTTTTAAAGAAATGCAGCTATTTTTGAGCGTAACAAATAGCTGGTGGGCGCACGCATGTTGGAAGCGCCATTGTATGTGCTCCCTGGCAGTGGAAACACAAAGACAGCAGGAGGTAAATTCAGCAGCAGGAGGAGGAGGATGAGTGTGTGGCAGCAGGCAGTCAATGAGGCAGGCAGCTCGCCGTGACATAATAGCCCTGGTACCTAGCGGTGATACCAGGGCTGTAAATAAAAACAACAGGAGGTCCCAGACAGCGGTCGTGCAGCCCACATTGTGTCCAATACACAACTGGGACAACACAGTTTTCAACCCGGGCACCTCAGAAAAATTAAACCTTTTTTTTTTTTTTTAATGGTTTGTTTGGTTTTGGTTTTGCAACCAATATAGCTATTGTTTGACGTAATAGCTGGTGGCAGAGTGGCAGCAGAAGGTAATTCTGTGTACCCTGGCAGTGGGAAACACAGACAGACAGCAACAGCAGCAGGAGGAATGGAGGAGTAATGTGAGCAGCTATTGTTTGACGTAATAGCTGGTGGCAGAGTGGCAGCAGAAGGTAAATCATCTGTGTAGTGTACCCTGGCAGTGGGAAACACAGACAGACAGCAGCAGCAGCAGCAGGAGGAGGTGTGGAGGAGCAGTGTGAGTGTGGCAGCAGGTAGGCAGCGTGACATAATAGCCCTGGTACCTAGCGGTGATACCAGGTCTGTAAATAAACACAACAGGAGGTCCCAGACAGGGGTCGTGCAGCCCACATTGTGTCCAATACACAACTGGGACAACACAGTTTTCAACCCGGGCACCTCAGAAAAATTAAACCTTTTTTTTTTTTTTAATGGTTTGTTTGGTTTTGGTTTTGCAACCAATATAGCTATTGTTTGACGTAATAGCTGGTGGCAGAGTGGCAGCAGAAGGTAATTCTGTGTACCCTGGCAGTGGGAAACACAGACAGACAGCAACAGCAGCAGGAGGAATGGAGGAGTAATGTGAGCAGCTATTGTTTGACGTAATAGCTGGTGGCAGAGTGGCAGCAGAAGGTAAATCATCTGTGTAGTGTACCCTGGCAGTGGGAAACACAGACAGACAGCAGCAGCAGCAGCAGGAGGAGGTGTGGAGGAGTAGTGTGAGTGTGGCAGCAGGTAGGCAGCGTGACATAATAGCCCTGGTACCTAGCGGTGATACCAGGGCTGTAAATAAACACAACAGGAGGTCCCAGACAGCGGTCGTGCAGCCCACATTGTGTCCAATACACAACTGGGACAACACAGTTTTCAACCCGGGCACCTCAGAAAAATTAAACCTTTTTTTTTTTTTTAATGGTTTGTTTGGTTTTGGTTTTGCAACCAATATAGCTATTGTTTGACGTAATAGCTGGTGGCAGAGTGGCAGCAGAAGGTAATTCTGTGTACCCTGGCAGTGGGAAACACAGACAGACAGCAACAGCAGCAGGAGGAATGGAGAAGTAATGTGAGCAGCTATTGTTTGACGTAATAGCTGGTGGCAGAGTGGCAGCAGAAGGTAAATCATCTGTGTAGTGTACCCTGGCAGTGGGAAACACAGACAGACAGCAGCAGCAGCAGCAGGAGGAGGTGTGGAGGAGTAGTGTGAGTGTGGCAGCAGGTAGGCAGCGTGACATAATAGCCCTGGTACCTAGCGGTGATACCAGGGCTGTAAATAAACACAACAGGAGGTCCCAGACAGCGGTCGTGCAGCCCACATTGTGTCCAATACACAACTGGGACAACACAGTTTTCAACCCGGGCACCTCAGAAAAATTAAACCTTTTTTTTTTTTTAATGGTTTGTTTGGTTTTGGTTTTGCAACCAATATAGCTATTGTTTGACGTAATAGCTGGTGGCAGAGTGGCAGCAGAAGAAGGTAATTCTGTGTACCCTGGCAGTGGGAAACACAGACAGACAGCAGCAGCAGGAGGAGGAATGGAGGAGTAGGCGAGCAGCTATTGTTTGACGTAATAGCTGGTGGCAGAGTGGCAGCAGAAGGTAAATCATCTGTGTACCCTGGCAGTGGGAAACACAGACAGACAGCAGCAGCAGCAGCAGGAGGAGGTATGGAGGAGCAGTGTGAGTGTGGCAGCAGGTAGGCAGCGTGACATAATAGCCCTGGTACCTAGCGGTGATACCAGGGCTGTAAATAAACACAACAGGAGGTCCCAGACAGCGGTCGTGCAGCCCACATTGTGTCCAATACACAACTGGGACAACACAGTTTTCAACCCGGGCACCTCAGAAAAATTAAACCTTTTTTTTTTTTAATGGTTTTTTGGTTTTTGGTTTTACAACCAATATAGCTATTGTTTGACGTAATAGCTGGTGGCAGAGTGGCAGCAGAAGAAGGTAATTCTGTGTACCCTGGCAGTGGGAAACACAGACAGACAGCAGAAGGGCAGTACACAGCAGCCCACTGTAGGTGTAAAATGTGTGGCTGCAGGCGACGTAATAGTCAAAGTGAACCAGGCTGGCTTAGTGAGCAGGAGCCAGGAGGTGGTAAAGGGTGGTAAGGCACATTAACGATGGTTCCGGCAGCCAGTTCATGTCCCCCTCTCGCCGACAACAGGGGCCAGGAACTCGCCTTCCACCCACGCCTGGTTCATCTTGAGAAACGTCAGTCTGTCCACAGACTTGTGAGACAGACGTGAGCGTTTCTCGGTGACCACGCCACCAGCTGCACTGAAGCAGCGCTCGGACAGCACGCTGGAAGGGGGGCAGGACAGCACTTCCAGGGCGTACTGCGCCAGCTCGCTCCAGATCTCCATGCGCTTGACCCAATACTCCATGGGATCAACAGGGGCATCGCTGTCAAGCCCGCTGTACGACCCCATGTAGTCAGCCACCATGCGGGTCAGGCGCTGGCTGTGACCGGAGGAGGATGCTGCTGCATGCATCTCCTCTCTTGTCACTGCTGCCGGAGCCTCTACAGTCCTGTAGAGCTCATGGCTGAGAGACAGCAGGTCTGTGGGGCGCTTGCTGCTGCTGGATGCAGGCACCTGCTGCTGCCTCTGTGCTGGCTGCTGGACAGTGGGGGTGGAAGGCTGGGGGAAGGCTTCCTCCAAGCGCTCAACAAGGGCCTGCTGCAAGCTCCTTATTTGTTGCGCTGGGTCTCCTCCTGCAGGCGGCAGGAACTGGCTCAACTTCCCCTTGAGGCGTGGGTCCAACATCATGCTGATCCAGATGTCCTCCCTCTGCTTCATCTGGATCACCCTGGGGTCCCTGCGCAGGCACGTCAGCATGTGCGCTGCCATTGGGAAGAGGCGGGCCACCTCTGCTGGCACATCGACGTCAGTGCTGTCCTCATCCTCCTCCTCTGCCGCCTCATCCTCTCTCCACCCCCGCACCAACTCAGCTGCGCTGTGCTGATCCCCCTCATCAGCAGCCAGGTCAGGGACCTCCACCAAGTCCTCCTCCTCCTCCCCCTCAGAGGTGGACTGCGCAGCTGGTTGCCGCTCCTGCTGGTCCAAGGCTGCCGCTCCCTGTTCCAGCAAAGCATCGAGGGCCCTGTTCAGCAGAGAAACCAGGGGCACCCACTCGCAGACCATAGCATGGTCCCTGCTCACCATGTTTGTGGCCTGCAGGAAGGGAGCCAGCACAAAGCACACCTGCTGCATGTGCCTCCAGTCATCATCGGGGACGATGGACGGGATGTTGCTGGTCTTGTCCCTTCTCTGAGCTGCGGAAACAGTGGCCAGGGCAAGGTACTGTTTGACAGCGTGCCTCTGTTCAACCAGACGCTCCAACATCGCCAGGGTGGAGTTCCAGCGAGTCGGAACGTCAAGGATCAGCCGATGGCGTGGCAGATCCAGCTCCTTTTGCACGTCTTCCAGGCTCGCACAGGCTGCAGCCGAGCGCCGGAAGTGACGCACAACATTCCTTGCCGTTTCCAGCAGTTCGCCCATCCCCTGGTAGGTGCGCAGGAACTTCTGCACCACCAGGTTCAGCACGTGGGCAAGACAGGGGATGTGGGTCAGGTTTCCCCTGTCTATTGCGGCAACCAGATTGGCCCCATTGTCGGCCACCACCTCTCCGACTCTGAGGCCTCTGGGGGTCAGCCAAATCCTCTCCTGCTCCTGGAGTTTGGCCAACACATGGGTTGCCGTCAGCTTGGTCTTCCCAAGGCTGACCAAGTGCAGCAGCGCTTGGCAGTGGCGGGCCTTCACGCTGCTGCTGAGGCGGGGGGTTTGGCCAGGTGTGCCGGAGGATGGCAGAGGATCGGAGGAACCTGCTGCAGTTCCCCTGACCCTGCGGGGTGGCACCACCCACTGTGTTGCTGCTGCTGCTGTGCCCGCTGCTGCTCTCCCATCCTCACCCCCTTCCACCAAGCTGACCCAGTGGACAGTGAAGGACAGGTAGCGGCCTGTCCCGAAGCGGCTGCTCCAGGAGTCCATGGTGACGTGGACCCTTTCACCAACCGCGTGCTCCAGCCCTCGCTCCACATTGGCCATCACAAAGCGGTGCAGTGCAGGAATGGCCTTGCGGGAGAAAAAGTGTCTGCTGGGGAGCTGCCAGTCTGGGGCTGCGCAAGCAAGCAGCGCACGAATGTCGCTCCCCTCCTGCACGAGCGTGTACGGCAGGAGTTGGGAGCACATGGCCCGTGCCAGCAAGCCGTTCAGCTGCCGCACGCGACGGCTGCTGGGAGGCAGAGCCCTAACCACCCCCTGGAAGGACTCGCTCAAAAGGCTCTGGCGTGGCCTTTTGCTGGCACGGGAATCAGCAGACACAGCGGAGGAGGCCACTGAGGACTGGCTGCCAGAACAGGCCTCAGTGTCGGCGGCAGGAGTTGCAGAGGGGGGAGGAGCAGTGCGTTTCCGCACTCCTGCTGGTGCTGCTGGAGGAGCAGGAGGGCGGGTGGCTGCTGTTGCTGCTGCTGCTGAAGGCTGTGCAGTGATGGGTGTGGTGCCACTGCCAGCACCAGATGCCTTCAGCCTCTGGAACTCCTGATGCTGGTGGAAATGTTTCGCAGCAAGGTGGTTGATGAGCGAGCTGGTGCAGAACTTTAAGGGGTCTGCACCTCTGCTCAACTTCCGCTGACAGTGGTTGCAAGTGGCGTACTTGCTGTACACTGTGGGCATGGTGAAAAAGCGCCAGATTGGAGACAGAAACATCCCCCTACGGCATGGAAGCGCTGCTGCCTGTCTCCCTGTGGTGGTTGGGGGTGGGGCTTGGGGGGCTTGGGTGCGGCTGGTGGTGGTACTGGCAGATGCTGCTGCTGCTGCTGCTGAGCCTGAGACACCAGCAGGCTGTGGGACCTGCCTACTGCTGCTGCCAATGCTTGCAATGATGCGCCTCCTTGCAAGGCCCACAAGAGCATCCTCCTCCTCCTCCTCAGAGCTGCTGAGGATGACATCCCCTGGAGGTGGTGGCACCCAGTCTCTGTCTGTCACCGGGTCATCAACATCCTCCCCCTCCTGAAACATGTCCTGCTGGGATGAGGACCCCCCAAACTCCTCTCCTGATGCATGGATGGGCTGCTTGACTGTCGCCACAGTCTTGCTGTCCAATCCCTCATCCCCCAAAGTGCCCATCAGCATCTCCTCCTCAAGATCGCCAACAACAGCAGACAATTTACTCATGATGCCTGGGGTCAAAAGACTGCTGAATGACAGGTCGGCGAGTGACGGTGAACTGGCCTCCTCCCCAGACCCTGCTGGGCGGCTGCTGCGAACAGGGGTGGTGGTGGTGGTGGTGAGGGTGGAGGCCTCAGATGCAGAGCTGATGGCGGGCTGCTCATCCTCCGTCATGAGTTGCACCACAGTGTCTGCATGCTTTTCCTCAATGGGACGTTTCCGACCCGGCTGGAGGAAAATGGGAGCAGGTGCTACACGCTGCTGCTGCTGTGTCTCTGCAGCGTGAGTTGCAGATGCTCCTGCTGGGCGGCGCCCAAGGCGTCCACGGCCAGTGGCTATGGGAGGAATGTTAGCCACTGACGCTGCTGCTGCTGCTGCGGAACTGTGCATGGTGGCGCGCCCGCGGCCGCGGCTTGCCACAATGCTGCTCCCTCTCCTCCTGATTCCCTTGCTGCCCTTCCCCTTGCCCAAACCGCGCTGGCTGCCACTTCCAGACATCTTCAATGTTTTGGGCGTATAGACAAAAGTTTTTTAAAAGGGCGGGTGAAAAGTGGGGTACTTTAATGGAGTGGGTTGGTTGGTGAGGTGACTGAGTGAGTGTCCCCTAGTACAGTAAGTAAGTAGTAACAGTCAGGAAGTACAACTAGCAGTTACAATAATCAGTAGTAATCACAAGTAAATTTAGTGTGTGTACACTCAGACAGTGAGTGCACGCACGCAGGAGCTAGTAGCCTATGAACACAGTGACTGAGTGTCCTAGACTCCTAGTACAGTAAGAGTAAGTAGTAACAGTAAGTAGAACTAACTAATTACAATAATCAATCAGCGATCAGAAGGAAATAGAGTGTGGGTGGTGTGTGTACACTCAGACAGTGAGTGACCGCACGCAGGAGCTAGTAGCCTATGAACACAGTGACTGAGTGTCCTAGACTCCTAGTACAGTAAGAGTAAGTAGTAACAGTAAGTACAACTAACTAATTACGATAATCAATCAGCGATCAGAAGGAAATAGAGTGTGTGTTGTGTGTGTACACTCAGACAGTGAGTGCACGCACTCAGGAGCTAATAGCCTATGAACACAGTGACTGAGTGTCCTAGACTCCTAGTACAGTAAGAGTAAGTAGTAACAGTAAGTAGAACTAACTAATTACAATAATCAGTCAGCGATCAGAAGGAAATGGAGTGTGGGTGTGTGTACACTCAGACAGTGAGTGCACGCACGCAGGAGCTAGTAGCCTATGAACACAGTGACTGAGTGTCCTAGACTCCTAGTACAGTAAGAGTTAGTAGTAACAGTAAGTAGAACTAACTAATTACAATAATCAATCAGCGATCAGAAGGAAATAGAGTGTGGGTGGTGTGTGTACACTCAGACAGTGAGTGACCGCACGCAGGAGCTAGTAGCCTATGGACAGTGACTGAGTGTCCTAGACTCCTAGTACAGTAAGAGTAAGTAGTAACAGTAAGTAGAACTAACTAATTACAATAATCAATCAGCGATCAGAAGGAAATGGAGTGTGGGTGTGTGTACACTCAGACAGTGAGTGCACGCACGCAGGAGCTAGTAGCCTATGAACACAGTGACTGAGTGTCCTAGACTCCTAGTACAGTAAGAGTAAGTAGTAACAGTAAGTAGAACTAACGAATTACAATAATCAATCAGCGATCAGAAGGAAATAGAGTGTGGGTGGTGTGTGTACACTCAGACAGTGAGTGACCGCACGCAGGAGCTAGTAGCCTATGGACAGTGACTGAGTGTCCTAGACTCCTAGTACAGTAAGAGTAAGTAGTAACAGTAAGTACAACTAACTAATTACGATAATCAATCAGCGATCAGAAGGAAATGGAGTGTGGGTATGTGTACACTCAGACAGTGAGTGCACGCACGCAGGAGCTAGTAGCCTATGAACACAGTGACTGAGTGTCCTAGACTCCTAGTACAGTAAGAGTAAGTAGTAACAGTAAGTACAACTAACTAATTACGATAATCAATCAGCGATCAGAAGGAAATGGAGTGTGGGTGTGTGTACACTCAGACAGTGAGTGCACGCACGCAGGAGCTAGTAGCCTATGGACAGTGACTGAGTGTCCTAGACTCCTAGTACAGTAAGAGTAAGTAGTAACAGTAAGTACAACTAACTAATTACGATAATCAATCAGCGATCAGAAGGAAATAGAGTGTGTGTTGTGTGTGTACACTCAGACAGTGAGTGCAGTGCGCACACGCAGGAGCTAGTAGCCTATATGAACAGTGACAGTGAGTGTCCCTACGGGTACAGTAAGAGTAAGTAGTAAGTAAGTACAACTAACTAACAATAATCTATCAGTAATCAGAAGGAAATAGAGTGTGTGTACACACAGACAGTGAGTGAGTGCACACACGCAGGAGCTAGCTAGTAGCCTATAAACAGTGACAGTCAGTGAGTGTCCTACTCCTAGTACAGTATAACTACAATACTATTAGTAAAGGACAGCAGAAATACTGGTATAGATGAGAGAAATAAACAGAGGACAGCTGCCCACAGAGGCAAGGCCCCCCTGAGGCCTAAACCTGTAAGCTTGCAGCAGCTGCCTGTCTCTAATGTAACACACAAGCTACTAACTAAAATACAATGTCTATCTAACTAACAACAATATAGGTGTATATGGCAGGTGTAGGTGAGCAAAAACGCTAGGTAAATGATCACAATAGAGCACTTGCTAAGCCAAAGCACAAAGGAGCAACTCTCTCTCTGTACAAGTCTCAGGCAAGCATGGAGAAACGGAACATGGCGGCCGCTATTTATAGGGTAGGGGCTGGCCAGGGTCCCCCTCTGTGATTGGCTGCCGTCAGAGGGCCTGGGAGCCCTCTGATTGGCTCTAAGGACATCAATCTGGGCTATGACGCTATTCGAGCTCGGTACCGAGCTCGAATAGCGCCGGGTTGCTCGAATAGCTCGAATAGTGAATGGGCTATTCGAGTGTACTCGGATAGCCCATTCGAATAGCTCCAGCTATTCGGAGCTCGAATACCGAGCTCGAATAGCTGAAAAAGAGCTCGAATATTCGAGCTACTCGAATATTCGAGCTCTGCTGAGCACCACTAGTCCAGAACAGCCATCAGTACACAAACAGCTGTTTGTAGTCACTGCATACCTTTCACTGCATCTGTGACTGCACATTGTATTATACAGTGGGTTGCAAAAGTATTCGGCCCCCTTGAAGTTTTCCACATTTTGTCACATTACTGCCACAAACATGCATCAATTTTATTGGAATTCCAGGTGAAAGACCAATACAAAGTGGTGTACATGTGAGAAGTGGATCGAAAATCATACATCATTCCAAACATTTTTTTACAAATAAATAACTGCAAAGTGGGGTGTGCGTAATTATTCGTCCCCCTGGGTCAATACTTTGTAGAACCACCTTTTGCTGCAATTACAGCTGCCAGTCTTTTAGGGTATGTCTCTACCAGCTTTGCACATCTAGAGACTGAAATCCTTGCCCATTCTTCTTTGCAAAACAGCTCCAGCTCAGTCAGATTAGATAGACAGCGTTTGTGAACAGCAGTTTTCAGATTTTGCCACAGATTCTCGATTGGATTTAGATCTGGACTTTGACTGGGCCATTCTAACACATAAATATGTTTTGTTTTGAACCATTCTATTGTTGCCCTGGCTTTATGTTTAGGGTCATTGTCCTGCTGGAAGGTGAACCTCCGCCCCAGTCTCAAGTCTTTTGCAGTCTCCAAGAAGTTTTCTTCCAAGTTTGCCCTGTATTTGGCTCCATCCATCTTCCCATCAACTCTGACCAGCTTCCCTGTCGCTGCTGAAGAGATGCACCCCCTGAGCATGATGCTGCCACCACCATATTTGACAGTGGGGATGGTGTGTTCAGAGTGATGTGCAGTGTTAGTTTTCTGTAAAGCAAGGTTCATGCACTCATGTTGCAATAAGTGTGTGCTAAGTCACTAAATACAACATAGCTCAAGGAATATGACCAAAAACAGCACCACACCTATATACAGTGGTGTGAAAAACTATTTGCCCCCTTCCTGATTTCTTATTCTTTTGCATGTTTGTCACACTTTAATGTTTCTGCTCATCAAAAACCGTTAACTATTAATCAAAGATAACATAATTGAACACAAAATGCAGTTTTAAATTATGTTTTTTATTATTTAGTCAGAAAAAAAAACTCCAAATCTACATGGCCGTGTGTGAAAAAGAAATTGCCCCCTTTGTTAAAAAATAACTTAACTGTGGTTTATCACACCTGAGTTCAATTTCTGTAGTCACCCCCCCGTCCTGATTACTGCCACACCTGTTTCAATCAAGAAATCACTTAAATAGGAGCTATCTGACACAGAGAAGTAGACCAAAAGCACCTCAAAAGCTAGACATCATGCCAAGATCCAAAGAAATTCAGGAACAAATGAAAACAAAAGTACTGTAATTGAGATCTATCAGTCTGGTAAAGGTTATAAAGCCATTTCTAAAGCTTTGGGACTCCAGCGAACCACAGTGAGAGCCATTATCCACAAATGGCAAAAACATGGAACAGTGATGAACCTTCCCAGGAGTGGCCGGCCGACCAATATTACCCCAAGAGCGCAGAGAAAACTCATCCGAGAGGCCACAAAAGACTCCAGGACAACATCTAAAGAACTGCAGGCCTCACTTGCCTCAATTAAGGTCAGTGTTCACGACTCCACCATAAGAAAGAGACTGGGCAAAAACGGCCTGCATGGCAGATATCCAAGGTGCAAACCACTTTTAAGCAAAAAGAACATCAAGGCTCGTCTCAATTTTGCTAAAAAACATCTCAATGATTGCCAAGACTTTTGGGAAAATACCTTATGGACCGACGAGACAAAAAGTTGAAGTTTTTGGAAGGTGCGTGTCCCGTTACATCTGGCGTAGAAGTAACACAGCATTTCAGCAAAAGAACATCATACCAACAGTAAAATATGGTGGTGGTAGTGTGATGGTCTGGGGTTGTTTTGATGCTTCAGGACCTGGAAGGCTTGCTGTGATAGATGAAACCATGAATTCTACTGTCTAATAAAGGGAATGCGAAGGCATTAAAACAGCATAGGGGTTGTGTGTGCCCACTAGTTTATACCTATTCCCCATCTTGCTGTTAAATTCATTAATCCTCTTTGCGCACATACAACCCCTATGCTGTTTTAATGCCTTCGCATTCCCTTTATTATTGTCCCTGGGCGCCTCCTATACTTGCGCATTCTGCGCTCCAGCGTAGTCTGCTTCTGGCCTGCATCTCCGTTTTTTATATATGCATATCTGATTCCTATGTTCCTTTGAGGACTCCTTATCCTCCTTTAATGTTGTCCCTCTGCGCGTTCCTTACTTACGCTTCCTGCGCTCCAGCGTGGTTTATTTATGGCTCTTATCTCCCCTTCACCGCATTGGGCGGCGTATACTGGGCGGGTCACGTGGTGCGCGTCTGGCGCCCACGTGACCGCCGTACAACCACTATATCTAGACGGCTTTTCCGCCGGAATGACACGGATCCCCCCACTCTTGCTAAAGCGGCGTGACTGCCGCGACACCGGTAGAGTAGTCTGCCGGGGGGTTCTTTACAGCATTGGACATTTCGTTGGTTCATCTCTTCCCGGGTCACGTAAGCCTCATTCCATCTGCCACTTATGATTGCTGCGTGGGTCTCAGCATCAATTCACTTTATTTTATTTCAGCATCTATGTTTATTTAGGGGCTGATCATCTTTAGCACAATTAGCACTTTATCACACTGTTTATTAATTATTGTATGAAAATATTGCTGTTTAATTCTCTTTTGGTATGAAATACAGGTTTATGTACTTTGGATCGCGTATGCACTTTAATTAAGACTAGGCATTCTGAACCCGGGTTCTATCCCTGTGGCAGCTCTTATATTGAGCTACCCAGGTGATTCCTCTACTTGATCATTTATGCTCTATTAGAGCCTATATACAATTTACAATATATATAGTATAATATTTAATATGATATGAGATGTCCATTGTGTTTTTAGATGTTTTTATATGATGGTGCTTTTTTTGAAGTTTAATACATTTTTGTCTGATATTTGAATATATATATATATATATATATATATATATATATATATATATATATATATATAGGTGTGGTGCTACAGTGTTAGTTTTCTGCCACACATAGCGTTTTGCATTTTGGCCAAAAAGTTCCATTTTGGTCTCATCTGACCAGAGCACCTTCTTCCACATGGTTGCTGTGTCCCCCACATGGCTTGTGGCAATCTGCAAACGGGACTTCTTATGCTTTCTGTTAACAATGCCTTTTTTCTTGCCACTCTTCAATAAAGGCCAACTTTGTACAGTACATGACTAATAGTTGTCCTATGGACAGAGTCTCCCACCTGAGCTGTAGATCTCTGCAGCTCGTCCAGAGTCACCATGGGCCTTTTTACTGCATTTCTGATCAGCGCTCTCCTTGTTTGGCCAGTGAGTTTAGGTGGATGGCCTTGTCTTGGTAGGTTTACAGTTGTGCCATACTCCTTCCATTTCTGAATAATCGCTTGAACAGTGCTCCGTGGGATGTTCAAGGCTTTGGAAATCTTTTTTGTAGCCTAAGCCTGCTTTAAATTTCTCAATAACTTGATCCCTGACCTGTCTTGTGTGTTCTTTGGACTTCACGGTGTTGTTGCTCCCAATATTCTCTTAGACAACCTCTGAGGCCCTCACAGAGCAGCTGTATTTGTACTGACATTAGATTACACACAGGTGCACTCTATTTAGTCATTAGCACTCATCAGGCAATGTCTATAGGCAACTGACTGCACTCAGATCAAAGGGGGCCGAATAATTATGCACACACCACTTTGCAGTTATTTATTTGTAAAAAATGTTTGGAATCATGTATGATTTTCATTCCAATTCTCATGTGTACACCACTTTGTGTTGGTCTTTCATGTGGAATTCCAATAAAACTGATTCATGTTTGTGGCAGTAATGTGACAAAATGTGGAAAACTTCAAGGGGGCCGAATACTTTTGCAACCCACTGTACCTGGCAGTCAGTGCATACTTTTCACTTGAATGGATGGTAGACTTGCCCTCCATAACAGATTCTCGTTAAAGGATTTAAAGTTGATTCATCTCATATACAGCAGGGCCTTGAAAGTCCTCCTGTATTGTAATTTTTTGTCACTACCTCGGGACTTGCATGCCATTCCTGCTGCCTTTCTTGGATGTGTGGTAGCTGTTCCTGCACTTTTGCCCACAGCGTGCCTGCTGCCTTCCTTGGATGTGTGGTGGTAGCCGTTCTTGCTCCTTTGCCCACAGCGTGCCTGCTGCCGTCCTTGGATGTGTGGTGGTAGCCGTTTCTCAGGCTCCCACTCCGGACCGGGATCGAACCCTGACTCACCGGCCGTACGCTTTCTTTAACAATGGTAGAGAAAGAACCATCGACAGTATGAGCAGCGATGGACTACTGGGTGCGCAGGCTTGACCTGTGGCCAGAGCTGTCACAATTTGCCATCCAACTTCTGGCTTGTCCTGCCTCAAGCGTCCTAGAAAGGACCTTCAGCACCGCTGTAGGCATTGTCAGTGAGAAGAGAAGTCGTCTGGGTCAAAAAAAGTGTTCAGTACCCTACCTTTATTAAAATGAATGAGGCATGGATCCTGGAGGGCTACTGCCTGCCCGAAGACTAAGTCAGTCCCGACTCCCCACACACACACACTGTTGTTCTATCATTGAGCTACCACAGCCCGGCGACCATATGGGCTTGAAAACCGCCATGGCCTGCACTCTCGCCATGGTGCGCACCAGTCCAGTAAGGCTGTCACTACACAAACAGCTGTTTGCGGTGCGTTACACAGTGAGTGTGGTGTGTCAGTGTGAAGCAGTACACTAATTACACTACCTGATTGATGTATACACATGCAAGATGTTTTAAAGCACTTTATGCCTGCAATTTATCATTGCAATGTGATTTCTGCCCTTAAAACGCTGATGTGCATCAAATCCAGATTTTTCCCCGGGACTTTTGGCATGTATCCCACTCATCCATGCAAAAACTCAGATGTTAGGCCCCTTGAAACATCTTTTCCATCACTTTTGTGGCCAGAATTAATGTTTCTAGTTTTCAAAGTTCGCCTCCCCAGTGAAGTCTATTGTGGTTCGCAAAAGTTTGCGCAAACCGAACTTTTGCGGAAGTTCGTGTCGAGGTCCGCGAACCAAAAATCGGAGGTTTGAGCCATCTCTACTTGTGATTGGTCTAAAATTTCCCCGGCATTCTGATTCCTACAAGAAAAACTCTGCAACCTGTGATTGATCTAATGCTTCTGAGTTCTGTGATTGGGATAAAATGTCCAAGTTGCAGTAAATCGGTATTTCCACAGAATACTGATTTCCGAGACCAGTTTCAGATTACCACTGTGGTAATTCCATTTCTGTTCGGAAACTTGGAAATAGGTATTCGGCGGAAATTTTCAGACCATCCCTGCTGGTTGAACTTGATGAATGGAAGCCTTTGTTCAACATAAACTAGCTATATAACTGTGTAAGAAATGCAAAGTATAAACCTGTTTATCGAACACAACCCAGGATGGAGCATCTTTCCCGACTCCTCGTGGAAAAACACTGAATTTAGGTTTTAATTTCTGGCCAGGAAGTGGATCTCCTCCAATACCAGGTTTCTCTTCACCCAGCAGCATAGAGATGTCATTGCTGTATCCAAAATGTTGAGACTTATGAAACTTCTCTTTTCCAAGCTGCAAATACAAATTGTGAAGAAGAAAAATTATTAACGTGCATCTATGGTACATCGTTCATATATATTTCTGAATTCATTCTATTATAGGGCTTGATTCATCAAGCTGCTCTGCGAAAGCAATGCAGCTTAATGAGAGGTGCTCAAGTTCAGCGCATGCTATGCTGCGGTAGTGCAACATAGTGTGCACTGGTAAATTATGCGCGCTTCCTTGTAACTAACGACTGCTCCACTCATCCCGCCCTGAGCCGTCAGGTTCACTTGAAAGGCAGTTGATTGGGCCAATCAAAGTGTGGAGATCACGGCCTAGAAAACCACTGGACTCGACTAGGCTCAAGACTGGACAAATGGACTGGTCATTAGTTCTATATTGAGTGCAAAGTAATGTTTTTATACCCATTGTTTATTAGTACATAGGAAAAAAGTTCTCCTGATCTGATTTAAAATGAAAATATGGTTTCTCTTTACTAAAAGAAATCGGGAAATGTCTGTACATTTACATTTTGTGACTTTATCAGAGCAAATATGGTGATTATAGCCTACCTTAGAGCCTTTCCAGACCACCTATTATAAGATTGGGCACACAACTTAAAGAAGACCACAGTTAGCAGCAAATACTGATTGCCGTAGACCAAATGCAGTTACAAAATAATATGTTTTAGTGAAATGTACAAATGAAAACAAGTCCCAACACCACAAATATGAATTACAATTGCACAACCCTAACTAACTAAATACAAATATACAGTTTGCTTAGCAGACAGCAGGGCCGGTTTAAGCAACAATGGGGCCCCAGGGCAAAATAAACCTGGGGGGCCCCCCCAACATATACCCCGGAACAAAAATCGGCATTAGGGGACCTTTTTTGCAGCTGGTATAGTCAGGGTGTGAAGTCCCAATCGGTCAGAGCTCCACATTCTGGCTATCCCAGCCTGCATGGGGGACAAGGGGTTAAAAAGTTTCAGGAGGGGGGGACCCCACATAATAAAAAAAAAAAAAAAAAAAAAAATTCCCACACTCTAAACATAAAAAAAAATTGGGAAAATAGGAAAAAATGCCAGGGATCTTCATACATCCATATTGCGACTGTATAGCGATCCCTGGCCAAAGCATTGCGGCTGCGTATGGACCCCCTGGAAACTCCGTCAGGAAATGTATTGCTCTTTCTTTTTATACATGTAAAATTACACTACCGTTAGGGTTGCTACTAAAAGTGGCATTTACCGCATTTAAAACTATACTTTTTTCCTTCTAAACTTTAAAATCGATTTTCTCAAAAACTATAAGGTCTTTTTGAAAAATAGTTTTTTCCTCTTATTCCTAATGATCTCCTTAACATATCCTGCAAATTTAGGGTTTCTAGCATTTAAGGTGGATTTGTTATTAACCATTAAAGTCGGCAGGTTTTTAAATGTGTTTTTTTTTCCTTTGAAACTTTAAAATCGATTTTCTCAAAAACTATAAGGCCGATTTGAAATTTTTTTTTCCTCTTGTAGCCACTGGGGGCCCCTACAAGCTCTGGGGCCCTGGGGCAGCTGCCTCCTCTGCCTTAATGGTAGCGCCGGCCCTGGCAGACAGGCAATTAGCTAGGGGGAGGGATTAGCTGTTACACAGGCTGGGAACTGTGAGCACTGATTATTCATCTGATATCTAGAGCAGCAAGTGTCACTTTTTAAACATATATGTTTTGTTCTTTTCCCTCCAGTTTGCTTAGCAGACAGGCAATTAGCTAGGGGGAGGGATTAGCTGTAACGGGAGGTATTTGGACAGCTTCAGGACTCAGTACCTGTGGCTTGCTCACTAAGTGGCTTCGACAGAAGTGGCATAGGCGTTAAAATCAGGCGTTACAACACAGGCACAAAGGGAGAGGCAGTTCTTTAAGCAGCAGGTAAGGACTAAAAAAAAAAATTCCCTTCAACCAATATTGCGTTTTTTTGCATTGGTTAGAATGTGCTAGGCACGTTGTGGTGTAGTCTTTAAGTTTTGAGGACTCCATCCCAGCTTCACTCCCTCTCCTCCACCCCAGCTTAACTCACTCCCCAGCTTCACTCCCTATCCCTCTCCTCCACCCCAGCTTCACTCACTCCCCAGCTTCACTCACTCCATCCTAACTTCACTTCCTCTCCTCCATCCCAGCTTCACTCACTCCCCCGCTTTGCTCACTCTCCCTCTCCTCCACCCCTGCTTCACTCACTCTCCCGTTTCATCTTTTACCACCACAGTTTAAGTAATTTTTCCCCACACAATAGTCATCATGTTGGACAATGCAGTACAGTGTACATCCCGCAACATGTATGCATGCCTTGATCAGCAGGTTGAGGGTATCTACTGTTGCCCTGGGTGTGTGCCTGTTGCTCAATTAGATGCTAAAGTCACAGAGCTAAATGAGCATCTTGCAACACTGAGACGCATATACAACATGGAGAAGAGCTTGGATCTCACGATCCAGACACTGGAGGGAACCGGTAAAGATGAGGTGGGTGGAGTACAGCCGGAGCAAGAAGCAGAGGTAGCCGCTAGTTGGGTCACAGTTAGAAGGGTTAGGGGGAAAAGTGGCAGGGAGGCTAGTACCGAGTTGTCCCTCCCTAATAAGTATGCTTGTTTGCGTAATATTGGGGAGGATGATTCTGGAGTAGCAATGCTGCAGCAGGATGTGTCCCTTAGCAACCAAGGGGCAGACTGCTGCAATGAGAAAGGGAATAGGACAGGGTTGCCAACCTAATTTCTAATTTTTCACGGACAAAAGGTCCAAAAAAGCAGGACACACAAACTTTTGGACGGACATGTGGGCAGAGTCAGTAGCACACTTTTTTTTTTAACGAGGGAAGGTCACATTTTTAAGTGTAGTTTTTTTATGCTACATAAATGGGTGCCAAAGGCTATTTCATACCCCTCTACTAGCAACCCCAGAGGCAAGAAGTGATAAATGCAGCAACCCTGTGAGCCTGTTACACCCAATTAATTATGGATCAGGAAAAAAAGGCGATAGTCTACTTCAGGTGACTCGAGAGAGAAGCAGAGCAGGGGTCATAAGAGGTGATTTGCTGTCACAAAGCACTGGATGTTTTCCACTCATGCTGTGCACTGCTTGTCTGCACCCTACCCTACCCCCAATGAAAAAAAATGCAGTGCTCTGTGACAGCAAATCACCTCTCCTAATCCTGCTTTATTCCCCCCTTTAGCAGCTAGAATATTCCTGGAATGGCAGCTCCCCTTTTATTTCTTCTAGCTGCTAAGTATTACCTGGCTGCCTGGTGGGATCAAGGAGAATAAAGAAAAACGCTGCACAGTGCACACACACACACATCCCTGAAATACCCTGACCCTCCAAGCATTTTTTCATTGTTTATCTTTCGTGACCAATAGCAGGGACAGCGGCTGTTCTGAGCGACGGAGCTTGACAGGCTGAGCCACACACATTACCTGGCTCAGCTGGCTGCTGCAGTGCTCCGTGTCTTGATGTACTTGAGTGGCTGAGATAGAACACAGGACAACCCAGGGGCTGCATCTAGCAGCTCCTGGAGTCTACTATCTACATGTGGTGATCAGGCTGCTGCTGCTCACCAGTATTCTTTAGCAAAAGTGCTGCCTAAAGCCTCCTCCTGAACTGCAAACAGTGGATGTCTGATGGGCGTTGTGGGGGTGAGGCTGGCACGGCTCCCTCTCTCTTTTCATTGGCTGTAGAGAGGAGCCAGTTCCAAAAAGGCTGTTACTGATTGGAGGGAAGGGACAGCAGAGGACTCCTTGTTTAGCCGTCGGTGATGAGCGGCTTTCTCTAAGATGCGCGCATGCGCATGATGTTTATTGCAAAATTCACTTTTCTTGGACGGACGCCTAATGTAAAATACGGGCAGATACGGACTCTGCATTTTTAGGGTCATTTGGACGGACTGCCCGTCCAAATACGGACGGTTGGCAACCCTGGAATAGGAGTGCAGCTAAGGCTAGACAGGTACTCGTGGTAGGGGATTCAATTATTAGGCACACAGATAGGGTAATCTGTCAAAGAAACCGTGAATGCCGTACAGTCTGTTGTCTCCCGGGTGCTCGGGTTCGGCATGTAGCGGAAAGAATTGACAGATTATTGGGTGGGGATGGGGAAGACCCGGCTGTCACGGTACACATTGGCACCAATGACAAAGTTAGTGGGAGATGGAAGGTCCAAAAATGATTTTCAGGTACTTGGAGATAAACTTAAAGGGAACCTTAACTGTGGGCCCCCCAAAAAAATTCACTTACCTGCGAGAGGCGCTTTACGGCTCTTTACGGCGGGGAATGTGGAAGAAGAGGACGCTTTGCCGGAGGTGACTGGCAGTCGGCCGAAAACCAAACTGAGGGAGACCGGAGGGCATCGAAGGACCGGCGCGGGCACAGAACGGCTGCAGGAGGCTTAGGAAAGCCCCAGGTAAGTGAATTTTTTTGGGGCCCACAGTTAAGGTTCCCTTTAAAGCAAGGACCTCCAAGGTGGTGTTTTCTGAAATACTGCCAGTGCCACGTGCTACATCTGAGAGGCAGAGGGAGTTTAGGGAGTTAAATAAGTGGCTGAGAAATTGGTGTAGGAAGGAGGAGTTTGGGTTCCTGGAGAACTGGGAAGACTTTGCAGTTAGCTACAGGTTCTACAGCAGGGATGGGCTGCACCTTAATGGGGAGGGTGCAGCTGTATTGTGGGAGAAGATGGCTAAACGGTTGGAGATTTTAAACTAGGATCTGGGGGAAGGCGAGAGGGTAAAGTCTCAATATGTAGACAAGATAAGGTAAAAAGACAGTGGGACTACTATGCTAGGAACTGGTATCAAGTGTAATCATCAAAATATATCACTTTATTGTATGAAAAATAGGGATTAAAAGATCAAACATACATTTAAAATCAAGAAAGAGATGTTG
Organism: Hyperolius riggenbachi; assembly: GCF_040937935.1. Lineage (NCBI taxonomy): Eukaryota > Metazoa > Chordata > Amphibia > Anura > Hyperoliidae > Hyperolius > Hyperolius riggenbachi. The sequence goes on along the minus strand of NC_090647.1, from coordinate 408,649,609 downwards.
TGGAGTTTACATATAATACATTCCTGACCGGCCATTATGTCACACACATCAGCTCATTCAGCACATACAAACTCCCCCCATGCTACCTAATAAAACTTCAGCACTGTTCATATCGAGTGACGTATGAATTTGCTTAGTTCAAAGTAATGGGTGACCTCCGTCTTGCATCTAGTACTTTAGGATCAAAGAAAAAAAAAGGGGAGGGGAGGGGGGGGGGCAGTGTAAAGAGTAAGGAGGTTGGTAAAACTTCAAGTAGCCTTGCAAATAAAATGGATGAACTGGAGTTCATTCTGATTGACAAAGGCTATGAAATTGTGGGAATAACCGAGATATGGATGGGTGAAAGCCATGACTGGATAGCGAATTTAGAGGGATACAATGTGTTTAGGAAGGATAGAACAGGGAAAACAGGGGGAGGGATTTGTCTCTTTGTTAAGAATTCTTTTACAGCTGTCCTGAAGAATGAGATGGAGGAAGATTGTGAAGATGTGGAGTCCGTTTGGGTAAATATTCATGGTGGAAATAAAGGTTGCCAATTGCTTATTGGGGTATGCTACATGCCACCACATATTCATGAAGCTGCAGAACTGCAATTACTACAACAGATTGAAAAAGCTGCAAGTAAAAATGAGGTCATAGTTATGGGTGACTTCAACTTTCCAGACATTGACTCAGGGGAGGACTGGGACCTTTTGGCCTGGGGGGAAAACACAACCTAGAGGCCCTTTCACAGCAGCCCCAGCCCAAATCCATATCTCTTTTGTTAACAAATGTATATAGTGTAACGCAGCATTACATGCAATTACATAGATTACCCCTCCTAGCAACCAAAGCTTGGGGTAAAAAAAAAAAAAAATTATTAGCAGTAATCAAAAGCCTGGGTCAGGGTGACTGCCAAGCAGGTTATGGCACAAAGCACAGCGGGGCTGGATTTATAACTGCAGGATACTTCCAGTAGGATAATGCACCATGTCACATAACTTACACAATTTCAAACTGATTTCTTGTATATGATAATGGTTTAGTGTTCTATGGCCTCCACAGTCAGCAGATCTTAACTAATAGAGTGCCTTTAGGATGCAGTGGAACAAAATTGAGGATGCAGCTGACAAATCTACAGCATCAGCATCTGCATGATGCTATCCTGTCAATAGGCCCCACAAAGCTTGTCCCCTCTTCCCAGATTGTCCTCCATCTGTACTCTTTCTCCCCATGAAGGAAGAAATTAAATGATATAGGCTGGGGGGATAGTGAGGTTAACAAACTATAAATGAGTAAATAGGGTAACCTTTCTGTTATTAGCACTCCGTAGTACCGCTGAAAGAATCTGCGTTCTTATGAACACAATGTCCCGCTGCTGCAGAAACCTCTTCCCAAGAAACAGGGCCGTGTCTAGCCTTCTTGTCATCCTATGCAGGAAATCTGTGCTACCCTAATTCCATTTAAAAAAAAAAAAACACACACACATTATAGAATACATCTCATATGATATAAACCACTTGCCATACAGAACATGCTGCCACCATGCGCCTCAAATAAAAACAGCAGATATAATGTTGCCCACTAGAGTTGGGCCGAACCTCCGATTTTAGGTTCGCGAACCTGGTTCGCGAACTTCCGCGGAAGGTTCGGTTCGCGTTAAAGTTCGCGAACCGCAATAGACTTCAATGGGGATGCGAACTTTGAAAAAAAAAAATAATTATGCTGGCCACAAAAGTGATGGAAAAGATGTTTCAAGGGGTCTAACACCTGGAGGGGGGCATGGCGGAGTGGGATACATGCCAAAAGTCCCGGGGAAAATCTGGATTTGACGCAAAGCAGCGTTTTAAGGGCAGAAATCACATTGAATGCTAAATGACAGGCCTAAAGTGCTTTCAAACATCTTGCATGTGTATACATCAATCAGGTAGTGTAATTAAGGTACTGCTTCACACTGACACACCAAACTCACCGTGTAACGCACCGCAAACAGCTGTTTGTGTAGTGACGGCCGTGCTGGTGCGCACCATGGCGAGAGTGCAGGTTTTGGTGGCTTTACAGCCCATATGGTCGCCTGGCTGATGTAGCTGAATGACAGAACAGTGACTGTCCAGCTGATCAAATTTGGTCTGACCACAATGAGGCAACGACCTTATTATCGTAGGTGTGCCCCCCGAGACACTCATCTAGGCGCCGGTCATTGCTTCATTGTGATACGCAAGCCCCTTCACCACGGCAAGGTAATGATCACGAAGGGGAATGGGCGCATGTACATGCCTTTTCTTTTGTTGTTGCAGCTGCCCGCAGTGCAGCCAGAAAAATTAGGCAGTCATGTTCACGCACCAGAAAAATTATTACAGCGGCCGCTGCTAGCAGCGGCCTAAAAAATTCAGCAATCCGCCTGGAGTTCAGGACCCTGTTGGTGGTGGCCTGCAGGCAGACATGCTGTGTGGAGGGACTGGGAGCGACTTAGTCTTCTTGGGGCAGGCCAGGCAGCCAGTCACACGGCGTGCAGGCAGAGATGCTGTGAGGGCAGGGACTGACTTAGTCTTGGGGCGGGCAGCAGCCCTCCGGGATCCATGCCTCATTCATTTTGATAAAGGTGAGGTACTTAACACTTTTGTGACTTAGGCGACTTCTCTTCTCTGTGACAATGCCTCCAGCTGCGCTGAAGGTCCTTTCTGACAGGACGCTTGCGGCAGGGCAGGAGAGAAGTTGGATGGCAAATTGGGACAGCTCTGGCCACAGGTCAAGCCTGCACACCCAGTAGTTCAAGGGTTCCTCATCGCTGTTGACAGCAGTGTCTACATCCACACTTAAGGCCAGGTAGTCGGCTACCTGCCGTTCCAGGCGTTGGTGGAGGGTGGATCCGGAAGGGCTACGGCGAGGCGTTGGACTAAAGAACGTCCGCATGTCCGACATCACCATGAGATCGCTGGAGCGTCCTGTCTTTGACTGCATGGACACGGGAGGAGGATTAGTGGCAGTGGTACCTTGCTGGCGTTGTGCCGTCACATCACCCTTAAAGGCATTGTAAAGCATAGTTGACAGCTGGTTCTGCATGTGCTGCATCCATGCATTTCCACCTTCCGGTGAGTTGGTAACAGGTCCGCCACTTTGTGCCTGTACCGAGGGTCTAGTAGTGTGGCCACCCAGTACAGGTCATTCCCCTTGAGGTTTTTTATACGGGGGTCCCTCAACAGGCAGGACAGCATAAAAGACGACATCTGCACAAAGTCAGATCCAGTACCCTCCATCTCCTCTTGCTCTTCCTCAGTGACGTCAGGTACGTCAACCTCCTCCCCCCAGCCGCGAACAATACCACGGGAAGGTTGAGCAGCACAAGCCCCTTGCGATGCCTGCTGAGGTTGTTCTCCTGCCGCTGTCCCCTCCTCCTCCTCCTCCTCCCCCAAAGAAACACCTTGCTCATCATCCTCTGAGTCTGACTCGTCTTCTGCACACGACTTCTCTTCTTCCTCCTCCTCCCCCTTCTGTGCTGCCGCAGGTGTTGAGGAAACAGCTGGGTCTGATGAAAATTGGTCCCATGCCTGTTCCTGCCGTAACGGTTCCTGGTCACGCTCATTCACAGCTTCATCCGCCACTCTACGCACAGCACGCTCCAAGAAGTAAGCGTAGGGAATTAAGTCGCTGATGGTGCCCTCACTGCGGCTCACCAGGTTGGTCACCTCCTCAAACGGCCGCATGAGCCTGCATGCATTTTCCATCAGTGTCCAGTTGTCGGGCCAGAACATCCCCATCTTCCCAGACTGTTTCATTCTACTGTAGTTGTAGAGGTAGTGGGTCACGGCTTTCTTCTGTTCTAGCAGGCGGGAGAACATGAGCAGGGTCGAGTTCCAGCGAGTCGGGCTATCGCAAATGAGGCGTCTCACCGGCATGTTGTTTTTGCGCTGAATTTCCGCAAAGCGTGCCATGGCTGTGTAAGACCGCCTCAAATGCCCACAGAACTTCCTGGCCTGCTTCAGGACATTCGCTAAGCCAGGGTACTTTGCCACAAATCTTTGAACCACTAGATTCATGACATGTGCCATGCAGGGTATGTGTGTCAGCTTCCCCATATGCAAAGCGGCAAGCAGATTACTGCCGTTGTCGCACACCACGTTGCCTATCTCCAGGTGGTGCGGGGTCAGCCACTCATCCACCTGTTTCTTAAGAGCAGCCAGGAGAGCTGCTCCAGTGTGACTCTCCGCTTTGAGACAAGACATGTCTAAGATGGCGTGACACCGTCTTACCTGGCATGCAGCATAGGCCCTGCGGAGCTGGGGCTGTGTAGCTGGAGAGGAGAACTGCCACTCAGCCAAGGAGGAGGAGGACAGCGAAGAGCATGTAGCAGGAGGAGAGGAGGTGGCAGGAGGCCTGCCTGCAAGCCGTGGAGGTGTCACAATTTGGTCCGCTGCGCCCTGCTTGCCATCGTTCACCACCAGGTTCACCCAATGGGCTGTGTAGGTAATGTAGCGGCCCTGCCCGTGCTTGGCAGACCAGGCATCCGTGGTCAGGTGTACCCTTGACCCAACGCTCTTCGCAAGAGATGACACCACTTGCCTCTCAACTTCACGGTGCAGTTGGGGTATGGCCTTTCTCGAAAAATAAGTGCGGCCTGGCATCTTCCACTGCGGTGTTCCGATGGCCACAAATTTATGGAAGGCCTCAGAGTCCACCAGCCGGTATGGTAACAGCTGCCGAGCTAACAGTTCCGCCACGCCAGCTGTCAGACGCCGGGCAAGGGGGTGACTGGCCGAAATTGGCTTCTTCCGCTCAAACATTTCCTTCACGGACACCTGACTGCTGCTGTGGGCAGAGGAGCAGGAACCGCTCAAGGGCAGAGGCGGAGTAGAGGAGGGTGCCTGTGAAGGTGGAAGGGAGAAAGCGGCAGAAGCAGATAATGCACCTGATGGAGGAGGAAGAGGAGAAGGAGGGTGGCTTTGCTTTTGTGTGCTGCTGCTGCTTTTGCTCAGGTGGCCATCCCATTGCTGTTTGTGCCTTTTCTCCAGGTGCCTTCGTAAGGCACTTGTCCCTACGTGAGTGTTGGCCTTTCCACGGCTCAATTTTTGTTGGCAGAGCGAACAGATGGCTTTGGTCCGATCTGAGGCACATACATTAAAAAATTTCCACACCGCTGAGCCACCCTGGGATGTGGGCACTATGGGGACCTCAGCAGCTGATGCTGAAGGGCAAGTTGGCTGGCTGTACATAGGTGGCGATACATGGTGCCGGACTCTGCCACCAGCTGTTTCTGACGAAGAGCTGCCCCAGCTTCTTTCAGCAACTTCTCTCCTCCTACTACTCTCTGACTCCCCCTCTGAACTGTCCCCCTCTTCATCTCCTCTATTGGGAACATACAGAGGATCCCTATTACCGTCATCATCGTAGTCATCCTGCCCAGCTTCGCTTGCCTCAGACAAATCCAAACTTGCACCATCAGTAGGTCCTTCATCCTCCTGACACGTTACATCCATAGTGTTGCCGCGTAACTCAGACATATGAGCTGGTGAAAATTCATCTGGCTGTAACAACAATGGCTGTGCATCAGTGATTTCACCACTAAATAATTCTTGCGAAGTGTCAAATGCAGCGGAAGTGGTGCTAGTAGTAGCGCTGGTGGCTGAGCAAGATGAGGTGTTCTGTGTCGCTAAATACTCAACCACGTCCTGACAATCTTGGGAGGTGATGGGACGTGCCTTCTTCCAAGCACTGTACTGTGGGCCAGGTCCACACGAAATTACATTTACACGACCTTGCGCAGACCTGCCGGGTGGCCTTCCTCTGGCTCTGGCACTACCTCTTCCTCTACCTGTTTTGTCCATATCGGGTATGCACGGAGTGGTATATCACACTGCGTGCACTCACGTAGGTAGGTGGGTTCACTTAACTGCGCAGGTATGCGCACTGATGCGGTGGGTTCACTGAACAGAACAGGTATACAGTGGCGGGTTCACAGAACAGGTATGCAGTGGCAGGTTCACTGAACACAACAGGTATGCAGTGGCAGGTTCACTGAACACAACAGGTATGCAGTGGCGGGTTCACTGAACAGGTATACAGTGGCGGGTCCACTGAACAGAACAGGTATGCAGTGGCGGGTTCACTAAACAGAACAGGTATACAGTGGCGGGTTCACAGAACAGGTATGCAGTGGCAGGTTCACTGAACACAACAGGTATGCAGTGGCGGGTTCACTGAACAGGTATACAGTGGCGAGTCCACTGAACAGAACAGGTATGCAGTGGCGGGTTCACTGAACAGGTATACAGTGGCGGGTCCACTGAACAAAACAGGTATGCAGTGGCGGGTTCACTAAACAGAACAGGTATACAGTGGCGGGTTACACTAAACAGAACAGGTATACAGTGGCGGGTTCACAGAACAGGTATGCAGTGGCAGGTTCACTGAACACAACAGGTATGCAGTGGCGGGTTCACTGAACAGGTATACAGTGGCGGGTCCACTGAACAGAACAGGTATGCAGTGGCGGGTTCACTAAACAGAACAGGTATACAGTGGCGGGTTCACAGAACAGGTATGCAGTGGCAGGTTCACTGAACACAACAGGTATGCAGTGGCGGGTTCACTGAACAGGTATACAGTGGCGGGTCCACTGAACAGAACAGGTATGCAGTGGTGGGTTCACTGAACAGGTATACAGTGGCGGGTCCACTGAACAGAACAGGTATGCAGTGGCGGGTTCACTAAACAGAACAGGTATACAGTGGCGGGTTCACTAAACAGAACAGGTATACAGTGGCGGGTTCACAGAACAGGTATGCAGTGGCAGGTTCACTGAACACAACAGGTATGCAGTGGCGGGTTCACTGAACAGGTATACAGTAGCGGGTCCACTGAACAGAACAGGTATGCAGTGGCGGGTTCACTAAACAGAACAGGTATACAGTGGCGGGTTCACAGAACAGGTATGCAGTGGCAGGTTCACTGAACACAACAGGTATGCAGTGGCGGGTTCACTGAACAGGTATACAGTGGCGGGTCCACTGAACAGAACAGGTATGCAGTGGCCGGTTCACTAAACAGAACAGGTATACAGTGGCGGGTTCACTGAACAGAACAGGTATACAGTGGCGGGTTCACAGAACAGGTATGCAGTGGCAGGTTCACTGAACACAACAGGTATGCAGTGGCGGGTTCACTGAACAGGTATACAGTGGCGGGTCCACTGAACAGAACAGGTATGCAGTGGCGGGTTCACTAAACAGAACAGGTATACAGTGGCGGGTTCACAGAACAGGTATGCAGTGGCAGGTTCACTGAACACAACAGGTATGCAGTGGCGGGTTCACTGAACAGGTATACAGTGGCGGGTCCACTGAACAGAACAGGTATGCAGTGGCGGGTTCACTGAACAGGTATACAGTGGCGGGTCCACTGAACAGAACAGGTATGCAGTGGCGGGTTCACTGAACAGGTATACAGTGGCGGGTCCACTGAACAGAACAGGTATGCAGTGGCGGGTTCACTGAACAGGTATGCAGTGGTGGGTTCACAGAACAGGTATGCAGTGGTGGGTTCACAGCACAGGTATGCAGTGGTGGGTTCAATGAACAGGTATACAGTGGCGGGTCCACTGAACAGAACAGGTATGCAGTGGCAGGTTCACTGAACAGGTATGCAGTGGTGGGTTCACAGCACAGGTATGCAGTGGTGGGTTCACAGAACAGGTATGCAGTGGTGGGTTCACAGCACAGGTATGCAGTGGTGGGTTCAATGAACAGGTATACAGTGGCGGGTCCACTGAACAGAACAGGTATGCAGTGGCAGGTTCACTGAACAGGTATGCAGTGGTGGGTTCACAGCACAGGTATGCAGTGGTGGGTTCACTGAACAGGTATGCAGTGGTGGGTTTACAGCACAGGTATGCAGTGGTGGGTTCACAGCACAGGTATGCAGTGGTGGGTTCACAGCACAGGTATGCAGTGGTGGGTTCACAGCACAGGTATGCAGTGGTGGGTTCACAGAACAGGTATGCAGCCAGACAGGAACAAGTTAAGCCTAACTAATCTTTCCCTGAGAGACAGTCTGCAGCAGCTCGCCCTACTCTCACTAACGCAGGCAGCACACGAGTGACCGTAATGGCCGCCGCTGCCTGCCTTATATAAGGGGGGGTGGGGCTCCAGGGGCTAGTGTAGCCTAATTGGCTACACTGGGCCTGCTGACTGTGATGTAGAGGGTCAAAGTTGACCCTCCATGTGCATTATGGGGCGAACCGAACTTCCGCAAAGGTTCGCCTGCGGGACGCGAACGCGAACCACCGAAGTTCGCGTGGAACCATTCGCAGGCGAACCGTTCGGCCCAACTCTATTGCCCACAAAACAAGTTCCAGCATCATGTCCCAAAAGAACAATTTTAAGTATCATATCCTTCACACTGCAGGATCAGATTATCAAGTAATTCCTGACTCTTCATTGCAAAGTACATTTTCACAAACATTATGGGAATGCAAATATGTGACCGCCTATTAGGATAGATGTGGACTGAAGTGAGTATATTCATGATATTGAAGGGCTGACATAGTGAGTTGGTACAATAGTTTGGCGATTCATAACCCATTTTGGAGATAAGCACAGAGTGTTGAGAGGAATGGTTTCTTAAAATAGAAAAAGATTTCATACATACCTGGGGCTTCTTCCAGCCCCATAAGCCTGGATCGCTCCCACGCCGCCATCCTCCGCTTCCTGGAACCGCCGGTACCGGGCCCGTCACTTCCGGCGGACGCGGCCAATTGTCCGCATCACAGGGGCTCCCTCCATACCCGTACGCATGCGGCTGCGCAGTAGGCAGCCTCATGCGTACGTCTATGGAGGGAGCTCCTTGTGATGCGGAGAATCGGCCGCGTCTGCCGGCCGACTGGCGGACTCGCGGCAATGACGGGACCCGGTACCAGCGGATCCAGGCAGCAGAGGAGGGCGGCATGGGAGCGATCCGTGCGTATGGGGCTGGAGGAAGCCCCAGGTATGTATAAAACCTTTTCTTGATCCTCTCTGGTTCCCTTTAAAACAAGCCTATAGTGAAAACAAACTAACTATGGTAGCATTAGATTGTGAGCTCCTCTGAGGACAGTCAGTGACATGACTATGTACTCTGTAATGTGCTGCAGGAGATGTCAGTGCTATAAAAAAACATAATAATAATATGAGAGGACATTAGACATTAGACTGACTATGGTAGGATTAGATTATGACCTCCTCTGAGGACAGTCAGTGACACGACGATGTACTCTGTAAAGTGCTGCAGAAGATGTCAGTGCTATATAAATACATAATAATATGGTAGGCCATTAGACTATGGTAGGTTTGGATTGTGAGCTGCTCTGAGGACAGTCAGTGACATGACTATGACATGACTCTGTAAAAGTACTGTAGAAGATGCCAGTGCTATATAAATACATAATAATAATATGGTAGGACATTAGACTATGGTAGTATTAGAGTGTGAGTTACTCTGAGGACAGTCAGTGACATGACTGTGCTCTGTAATGTGCTGCAAAAGATGTCAGTGCTATATTAATACATAATACTAATAAGGTAGGACATTAGACATTCGACTATGACTATGGCAGGATTAGACTGTGAGCTCCTCTGAGGACAGTCAGTGACATGACTATGTACTCTGTAACGTGCTGTAGAAGAAGTCAGTGCTATATAAATACATAATAATATGGTAGGACATTAGACTATGGCAGGATTACACTGTGAGCCCCTCTGAGGACAGTCAGTGATATGACTATGTACTCCGTAAAGTGCTGTAGAAGATGCCAGTGCTATATAAATACATAATAATAATACTATACAATAAAAGATAACTGTCCCTACGTCATCCACTTTCCCTGTCTGTCCGTTAGTGGCTTTTAGTACTGTTGGGACGTTAGGTTGGCCCAGGGAGCAGGGCGGGCGGGTGCGCACGCATGCGCCGGCACTGACTGGCGGCGGTAATTTGACTACCTAGAGCCTGTTTTTAGACGGGCTTAGGCAGACTAGTAATAATAATATTATAGGACATTAGAGTATGGCTATGGTAGGATTTGATTGTGAGCTCATCTGATGACAATCAGTGACATGACTGTGTACTAATCTCTGCAGCATGCTGCAGAAGATGCCAGAAGTCAGAGAGAGAATGACCAAATAGTAGGAACTTTGTGGAAGAGACAGATGCATAAAAAGGAGAAGAGGGATGTGAGAAGGAGAAACTGAGAACATAAAAAAGAAGGGGAGACATGAGGGGGAGAGGGGGATTAAGGTAGAAGCACAAAACATGGGGAGAGGAGAAACAGCAGAGAGATCCCACCAGGACTGGCTAGCTCTGTCCCATTTAGCAGGGATGAAAGAAGCCATTGCATTTGGGAGAGGAGAAAGTGGGGGAGGAGGGGGCCTGGGAAGAAATGGACACGCTGGAAGAACAAGAGATAAGAGAGCACAAAGCAATCAGGCTAATCTCCGTATCTCACAGTCATATCATAGTGAAAGCAGTGTGCACGTCCTTCCTCACCCTTCTCTGTGTCCCAGGGAAAGCTCCCAGGCTGTGCAGCAGTTCTTTCTCTGCTCACGCTGGCTGGATGAGAGTCCACACTCAGTCATGCTGGTGCAGCGCAGGCTGTCTCTTGACTTTGAAATTGCCACGGTCAACGCACAGAGGGCGGAGCCCAACCTCCGTGCGGGAAGCAGAGCATTGCTGTGTGCACAGCCGTCTCTGTTCCCAGGTGTGCATTGCCTGGCTGCATACATACAGTATTTGTCAAAGTAGCTTCTCAGGCTGATCCTCTGTCACAGGGTACTGGTGAGACCGACCAGCGCAGCCAGCCACACTGTGCTTAGGGGGACACAGGAGGAAGGAAAGAAGTCGGCCCCCTTCCTCTTTTGCCGAGCATGCAGCGGCCCAAAATACAGAGGCAGGAGGCGGCCCGGGGGGAGAATGCCCCCCATCCCCCCCAGGCCAGTCCGCCCCTGCATTGACTGGAGTATTGAGGCTACCCATTCTGGTAAAAGCAGCAGATTTCTGGCATCACTACAGGACAATTACTTGACTCAAATGGTAACGGAACCAACTAGGGGGAATGCGTTACTGGACTAGATCATTTCTAATAGACCAGATAATGTATCAAATGTGCAGGTTCAAGAACATTTGGGAAATAGTGATCACAACATGATAACGTTTGATCTGATGAATGATAGGCCGTGGGGCAGCGGGACCACTAAAACTATGAATTTTAGAAACGCAAAGTTCAGTCAACTCAGGCAGGCACTAAGTTTGGTGAACTGGGATAATGTTCTACAAGGGGAGGACACTGAAGGGAAATGGCAAGCTTTTAAACTTATTCTCAATCAATATTGTAGTATGTATAGCCCATATGGAAACAAAATGTCTAGGAATAAAAAAAAGCCTCTATGGATGAATAGAAAGGTTAGAGATAAAATGAAGGGGAAAAAGAATGCCTATTAGGTGCTAAAACAGGAGGTGACCGAGGCTGCATTAAGCAATTATAAGGAGTGCAATAAACGTTGTAAATAAGAAATTAGGCTGGCAAAGACTGAAGCTGAAAATCAAATCGCTAGGGATATCAAATCTAACCCAAAGAAGTTTTACAAGTACATCAACTCTAAATAAAGAAAGGTTGACTGTATTGGACTCCTAAAGGATGAGGGTGGGAACTCAATGGTGGATGACCAAGGTAAGGCAGAGTTATTAAATGCTTTCTTTGCTTCTGTCTTTACAAGTAAAAAAAAAACATCACTGTTGCAAATTACAGATGCAGAAGAGTCTCAATCTTCCAACTGTAATATTAAATACTTAACGCAGAAGTGAAGGCCAGACTAAATAAATTAAAAATAGACAAGGCACCTGGCCCGGATGGCTTGCATCCTCGGGTCCTAAGGGAATTAAGTTCAGTTATAGATAAACCCCTTTATCTTATCTTTTGTGACTCTCTTTCAACTGGCAGAGTCCCAGTGGATTGGCGTACAGCCCACGTTTTCCCATTCTTTAACTGCTTGCCGACCGTGTCACGCCGGTGGGCGTGGCCGCGGCGGCAGCCCCAGGACCAGCTAACGCCGATTGGCGTAAAGTCCTGGGGCAGCAGTTTGCAGGAGATCGCGCACAGGTTGCGCACGCATCTCCTGCCTGGTGGGCGGAGCAGAGCTCCGCCTTCAGTCTCCGAGCGGCGCCGTGTATTTACATGTACAGCAGCGCTGTACTGGGGACAGCCGTGTGACACGGCTGTCCTCCTGGGGGACAAGAGAGCGATCGGCTCTCATAGGCAGAAGCCTATGACAGCCGATCGCCGTGATTGGCCGGCTGGGGGGAGGGAGGGGATTTGGAATTTTTTTTTTAAATAGCAAGAAATATAAAATAAATAAATAAATAAATATTTTTTTTTTTTTTAAAAAGGTGGTGTTTTCTGAAATACTGGGTCAGGCGATCAGACCTCACCAACAGAGAGCTCTGTTGGTGGGGAGAAAAGGGGGGCGGGATCACTTATGTGCAGAGTTGTACGGCCCTACAGCTTGGCCTTAAAGCTGCAGTGGCCAATTAAGCAGGAAATAGCTTGGTCACTAGGGGGGTTTAACACCATGGTCCTCAAGAGGTTAAGAAGGGCAAAAAATCAGATCCAGGAAATTATAGACCTGTAATTAACATCAGTTGTATGCAAACTATTTGAGGGGTTACTAACAGATACTATACATGACTTCATAGTAGAAAATAATCTTATTTCTCAGCATCAACATGGGTTTACTAAAGACAGGTCCTGTTTGACTAACATGCTTAGCTTTTATGAGGTAGTGAACACTAATGTGGATATTGGGAATGCTGTAGATGTGATATACTTGGACTTTGCAAAGGCCTTCGACACTGTTCCACACAAAAGTCTGGTGCAAAAGTTGAGGATGCAAGGACTGGGGAAGAGTATGTGTGCATGGATAGGGAACTGGCTAATGGACAGAAAACAAATGGTTATGGTCAATGGATCATACTCAAAATGGGTGACTGTTAGCAGTGGGGTCCCACAGGGGTCTGTACTGGGTCCAGTGCTCTTCAATTTATTTATTAACCACTTAAGGACCAGGCTCTTTTTCCCTGATCTGTGCTGCGTTGGCTCTCCAGCCCACAGAACAGATCAGGTTTGCTGCAGGGCAACCAGACTTCCCCCCCTTTTTCCCCACTAGGGGGATGTCCTGCTGGGGGGGTCTAATTGCCGCCGGCTATCTGTGTTTTGCAGGGGGAGCCTCCTCAAAGCTCCCCTCCGCAGTGATTTCCGCCCTCCCTCTCCTTCCCTCCCTTACGCTGTGGGCGGCACAGGACGGCGATCCGTCCTGCGCCGCCTAGGATAGGCTTCAGCCTATCAGATGCCGGCAATCCCCAGCCAATCAGAGGCCGGGGATCGCCAATCTCCTTTACGTCGCTGCGCAGCAGCGCCGTATGATGTAAACAGCTGGGATTTCTTCCCCACGTGTTTATATTTAGCCTACGAGCCGCGATCGGAGGCTCGCAGGCTGTTCACGGAGACACCCTCCGTGAACTGACATGGAACGTTTCCATGGTAACACCACTTCGACCTGCAGATGCCTGCCGGCGTTAGGCGGTCGTTAAGTGTTAATGACCTGGTAGATGCAGTAGTAAGCAATGTAGCTATTTTTGCAGATGATACAAAATTGTACAGAATCATCAACTCTCAGGACGATAGGGACATATTGCAACTGGATCTGGATAGGATGGCTATATGGGCACATAAATGGCAGATGAAATTCAATGTTGAAAAATGTAAAGTCATGCATTTTGGTCGTACCAATGGTCTAGCACCATACAAAATAAATGGGATACAGTTGGGGACATGAAACTTGGAGAAGGACTTAGGAGTACTCATCGACAACAAGTTAAATAATCGTACTCAACGCCAAGCCGCTGCAGCTAAAGCTAACAAAATTTTGGGATGCATTAAACGGGAAATAAAAACTTGAGATGCTAGCATAATATTGCCCCTGTTTAACTCTCTAGTAAGGCCACATCTGGAATATGGAATTCAGTTCTGGGCACCACATTACAGGAAAGATATTGCAGTTTTAGAGCAGGTGCAGAGATGAGCAACAAAATTGATATGTGGGATGGAAGGTCTCACTTACCAAGAAAGGTTAGATAAACTGGATTTATTTAGTCTAGAGAAAAGACGCCTTAGAAGGGATCTAATTAACATGTATAAATACATCAGGGGGAAATATAAAAGCTTGGCGGATGAGCTTCTTGTCCCTAGGCCTTCTAAAAGGACTAGAGGACATGATCTGCGCATGGAGGAAAAATATTTTAGCCATTTATTTAGGAAAGGGTTCTTCACAGTAAGAGTGATTAAGATGTGGAATGCATTGCCACAGGAAGTAGTTATGGCAAATTCTATACCTGCATTTAAAGGGGGCTTAGATGCTTTCCTTGCATTGAAAGACGTTCATGGCTACAATTACTAGGTAATGCCCAATGATGTTGATCCAGGGATTTTATCTGATTGCCATTTGGAGTCAGGAAGACATTTTTTCAATTTTGGGGCTAATTGGACCATGCCTTGTAAGGATTGTTTGCCTTCCTCTGGATCAACAGGGATATGTGAGGGAGAAGGCTGGTGTTGTACTTTGTTCTCTGGTTGAACTTGATGGACGTATGTCTTTTTTCAACCCAAATAACTCTATACAACCGAACAAGGTACAAGTAATTAGTAGGCGAAGGGCCAGTGTTGGCTCCAGCTTTTTCTTTGGGGGGCACAAAGGGGACACGATGGATGGTAGGTGGGGTCCATTGGGGCACGTCAGGGAAAAATATACCCAGAATAATCCATTAAAGTATGTAAAGTGTGTCTAAGGAGCTCTAAAGAGGCGTAGATTATGCATGAGGATGTGTAGATTATGTGAAACGTCTGTCAAGCTATCACCCCCACTGCATATCCTCATATATGTGAGAACTGTGATTCAAAGGTAATGATTAGCAGGAACAGTGCCTCATTTCTTCCTTTACTATTGCAAGCCTTGTCTTCTGAGGGCATGTTTCTACTGTAAAAAATCCGGTCCGACAGCCATCACTCCACCAGCTGCATCTTGTGCCAGTCTTTCTCTGAGGCAGTACCCCAGCTGGCACCAGTATGGAGCCGTCACTGCAAAAGGAAAGTCAGGTACGAAGATCAGGTCAAATCGCATGTATCAAAATAGAGCAAGGCACAGAGACAGAGAACTAGTAATACAGGGTGCAACAGTACCAGGAGTTCAGTGACACCAGAACGTTACTGCAATGTTCTGGCAACTAGATGGCGTAAGAGGAAATACTTCTATAATACATCAATGAGACAATTAGTGCAGAATACATTCTAGTGTGAGTGCGCTCAGAGAACAATACTCTAGGTACCACCCTCAGGTCAAGCAGAACATTACAGGTCCTCCTTTGTAAGAAAGAGCCATCTACTGATGGGTAGAGAAAGATCACACAGTTCCAAGACACACTGCCACCAACACATTAAACTAAGGGGGAAATAAAGCAAAGGCACCATTCCTGAGCCCTAGAGGCATCTCGTTCAAATGCTTTTATGCATGTGAGCAGAAAAGCATTTGGCAACTTCCAGTGTGCTTCCCGTGGTTGGATTTTTGCATCTCGCTTTAACCCCTGCAATGGGGACACAGAAGCTCTGCAGTTAACGACCCTGAAAAAAAGCCAGGTTCTATCTAAGCGAATCAGCTTGTTTTTCCAGAGCCAGCTAAATGCAGCAGTTCTATGAACCCATGCGGGGTCAAAGTGGTAAACAGTCATCACTTATATAGACAGAGCTTAAACGACAAGCGCGGCAGCCTTCATTTACCAATGTGTAAGTGTCCATGTGAACTGCCCCTAAAGCTCATGCCATAAGGAAGGGTGAGATGGATGTCCCCACCCTCTTGTTTACAGGGCCAGATAACATGCTGCCACCATCCCTATCTAGTTTATTCTGCAAAAAGGACAGCAACAGCTTTCAGCAAAAATAAAGTTTTTGGGGTGGTGGGGGACATTTATCAATGTGATTGAATCTTCTCAAAAGTGTTTTTCTCACAAATCAATTGATAATTATATTTAGTGACCAGCAAAAAAATAGAAAAAAAGGACCATTCAGAATTTAAAACGCTAATCGCTACACAATCGCTGGCAAAAAAGCAGACACTGTTTAAAAACGCTACCGCAATCGCTCATGAAATCGCTTACAAACTGCTCATACAAAACGCTAGCAATTGCGATTAGTGATAGTGATTTTTAGTGGGTTCCAGGCCTCAATCTGGTTTTGATGTAACACTCTACTAATTAATATAAATTGTAGACCATATTAAAATTTTATGAAGGCTTTTCTAAAGACCCGTAACTTTATACAGTGCAAAGTCTGTAACTTTATACAATACAGGGTCATGGTCACCAAATAGCTCAGGATATCTGCCTTGTTACTATATGGATCTGTCTCAGTGAAATATAGATAATACTGTATAATGAAAGCTGCAGTTCAAACAGATTCCACAATGTAGGAGAGGAAGGACTCCACAGTGGCAAGGCTGATGTGCCAAGACCAGTCTGGCAGCACTTCAGATCTCATAATCAGTTGCAGTGAGTAGAGGTCAGCACTATCATATGATAATGCTCTTATTTATGCTTGCATAGTTTACAGCAAATAATAAAGTTTCGGGCATTTGCCCTTTTTCAAGTTATGCTGTGTGCAGAGATTTCTCTTCATACTGCATAACTTGATAAAGGGATGGACACCCCAAAAGATCATTTTTTGCTGTATACTATATAATAAGAGCATTATAATCTGATAGTGCCATAGGCACGTAGGGGAGGATTACAGCTGCCAGGAATCCCCCCCTCAGACCAAGGCTGGTGCAGTTTTTGGAGACAGGCACAAATTAAACACCAGAATATCTGCAGGATGCTAGAGTTGACTTTGGATGTAGCAGCATGTAGCAGCAGCACGGTGCATCTCTGGGGAACTTAACAGAGTCAGGTATGAGCACAGCCCTGTGCCCTGCTGTGTCATTGCTTCACTTTCCCCTTCATTAATAATGTCAGCTGTCCTCATTATTATCTGTTTCCATACTGCTCTTGATCAATCCCGTTGTCGGTCAGTTGGATGGGAAATTGCATTATGCGTACCCAGCATGATATCCTACCATATTATTATACTGTATTGTACGTGGCTGAGAGAGACCCCCCCCCCCCCCTTGCAAATCCTGGGTTTGCCCCTGAAGGCTGGTGCACACCAAAGCGGTTCGTGAGTAGGGATGCTAGCTAAATTCCGCGGAATTGTAAATTCCGTGATTCCGGCCGGAATTAGGTCATTTCCAATTCCGGTAGTCGGAACGGAATTGCTAAACCTCTCAAACGGAATTCCGCGGAAATCTTATTATTTCCGCGGAATTTTCCAAGATAACACAAAAAATCTCTCTCTCTCTCTCTCTCTCTATTGAATTGATGATAATGGTACATGCTAGGCCAGCTTTAGCATGTAGTGTGGTTGATGGTCTAGTGGGTAAGACAGATACCTACTACACACTGAGATCTGGGTTCAAATCCCAGCTATGGTATGTAAGCTGTTTTGACGAACTGCAATTCCCTAGAGGATGGATGGATGGATGGGGAGAGAGGGAGAGAGAGAGGGGGAGAGAGAGAGGGAAAGGGAGAGGGAGAGATTTTAAAAAAATTTCGGCGGAATTCCGTGGAATACCGCCGGAATGAATCGGAAAAGGAATTTTGGATCGTCGGGATGCGGAATTACCGCGGAACGGAAAATTGCAATTCCGAGCATGCCTATTCGTGAGAGTTTTTAAAAATGCTAGCGGTTTGAAAACCGCGTGGGTAATGTATTTCAATGGGCTGGTGCACACCAGAGCGGTTCGTTTTTTCCACAAACACAAACTCAGGGGCTGCGGCATTTTTTAGATTTCTGAGGCATTTCTGCCTCAATGTTAAGTATAGGAAAGTGGAAAACCGCTCTGAAAAAAGCTAGATCAGAGCGGTTTTCCAGGCGTTTTTGTTACAGTAGCTGTTCAGTAATAGCTTTACTGTAACAATATATGAAATCTGCTACACAAAAACTCTCCAAAAAATGCTAGGTATGCTTAGAAAATCTCATGTTTAGATGCATAGAATCGCTCTGAAAATCTGCTTCAAAAACCTCTAGCGGATCTGCTAGAGGTGTTTGGTGTGTACTGGCCCTGAGTGAGGACCCTGCAGATCCTTTGTTAGGCTTCTTTTACACTGCAATTTGCAATTCCAATTACCATTTACCATTTGTGATTCTGATTTACGATTTTCGCTGGATGAACGAGAAAAAGACGCAACACGCAGGACTTTTTTTTTTAATTATATAAAAAAATCGGAATCGCATGTATACCATAATTGCATCAAAATCGGAAATAGGAATTGCATATAATGTAAAAGAGCCCTTATGTACACTTTTAAACACAGGTGATAAAGCAGGAGTTATGCAACTGACCACTGTGAACCTAGCCTGAAAATGAATTGATTAATCTGTGTATAAGCATTAAAAACCAGTCTCTTTTTCAGCCTTTTATTACACAAAGCTTTAAAGAGGAACTCCAGTGAAAATAATGTAATAAAAAAGTGCATCATTTTTACAATAATTATGTATAAATGATTTAGTCAGTGTTTGCCCATTGTAAAATCTTTTAAATCCCTGATTTACATTCTGACATTTATTACGTGGTGACATTTTTACTGTTGGCAGGTGATGTAGCTGCTGCATGCTTTTTTGGCAGTTGGAAACAGCTGTAAACAGCTATTTCCCACAATGCAACAAGGTTCACAGACAGGAAACTGCCAGGAGTACCACGGTCCTCAGAGCTTCTTGTGGGAGGGGTTTCACCACAATATCAGTCATACAGCGCTCTGATGGCTCTCTTGCCGACTGTAAACAACTCCACCATGCCAGTCCCGCCATGTTTTTGGATAACATGGATAATGTATTTTGATAACATGGCTGGCACTTGATAAATTCCTGTCAGCTGAAAAAAAGGGCACAGGTTGTGCATTTTTGCTGAGTTGCTTTAATAAATTAGCCATTGTTGCATAAATCCAGGTGGAGACCCGGTCATCTTTGTTCTACGATTTTGTATCCTTGCACCCTTGGTGGATCCAGGTGTGGACTGGTTGACTCCCTGGTGAAAGCTAATTTGCAGTGTGAGCAGTGGGACTGCCAATTTTGTTTGGGAGAGAGGAGCCCATCCTGGCAACACTTGTCAGCCTGGGAAAATAGGTCCCAGCCCTGCCCATGTAGCTTGATGAAAGAGGGGCTGTGATCAGAGAAGGCAGACAGAAGTGCTCTGTTAATGCATCTGTAAGCCTGGCACACTTGCAAGGAAGTATGTGGAATTCCTGACAATTCTTCTATCCACTACAACTAAAGAGAGATAAGTTCATGCCATCTACTATCTAATGTTACCCATCTCTGCCATTACTTTTCACTCACTACCTGTCACTGCCCACTACCTGAACTATCTGTCATCCAACCACCACTCACTACCAGTCACTATCCAAAACCCACTATGTACCACTACACACGCACGCACGCACACACACACACACACCTTTTACTAATTGTCAGGAGCACTATGTGCATGCACAGTAGCGATTTTTGAGTACTGCAGATGTGCAGTGCGCAGCCTCGTTTCTATGGGCGCGCGACACGTGCCATCGCCCGGGGCGCTTTATTTTACGGCAGGAGGGGGGCGGCGGGGCAACAGTCATAATAGTTACAACTCACCTTCTCCAGCCGTTCCCCTGCAGCTTCAATGTCTTTCCTCTCCCGGTGTCCGTCGCCTGGTAACAGCGCCCCCTGTGATGACGTATCGCGTGTCATCACAGGAAGCGCTGTTACTGAGACAGATGCCTGGAAAGGAAGGACATTGAAGCAGCGCGGGTTCGGCGGAAGGTGAGTTGTAACTATTATGTCCGCTCCCCCAGCCTGCCACACAACTGCGGGCACCTACCTAACTGACCTAAACTGCTGGCACCTACCTAACTGACCTAAACTGCGGGCACCTACCTAACTGACCTAAACTGCGGGAACCTACCTAACTGACCTAAACTGCAGGAACCTACCTAACTAACCTAAACTGCGGGCACCTACCTAACTGACCTAAACTGCGGGCACCTACCTAACTGACCTAAACTGCGGGAACCTACCTAACTAACCTAAACTGCAGGAACCTACCTAACTAACCTAAACTGTGGGCACCTACCTAACTGACCTAAACTGCTGGAACCTACCTAACTGACCTATACTGCGGGAACCTACCTAACTAACCTAACCTGCGTGAACCTACCTAACTAACCTAAACTGCGGGCACCTACCTAGCTGACCTAAACTGCATGAACCTACCTAACTAACCTAAACTGCGTGAACCTACCTAACTAACCTAAACTGCGGGAACCTACCTAACTGACCTAAACTGCTGGAACCTACCTAACTAACCTAAACTGCGTGAACCTACCTAACTAACCTAAACTGCGGGATCCTACCTAACTGACCTAAACTGCTGGAACCTACCTAACTGACCTAAACTGCTGGAACCTATCTAACTGACCTAAACTGCGGGAACCTACCTAACTAACCTAAACTGCGGGAACCTACCTAACTGACTTAAACTGCGGGAACCTATCTAACTAACCTAAACTGTGGGAACCTACCTAACTGACCTAAACTGCAGGAACCTACCTAACTAACCCATACTGCGGGAACCTACCTAACTAACCTATACTGCGGGAACCTACCTAACTAACCTATACTGGGGGAACCTACCTATCTAACCTATACTGCGGGCACCTACCTAACTAACCTATACTGCGGCAACCTACCTAACTAACCTATACTGCAGGAACCTACTTAACTAACCTATACTGCGTGAACCTACCTATCTAACCTATACTGCGGGAAACCTACCAAACTAACCTATACTGCGGGAACCTACCTGTCTAACCTATACTGCGGGAACCTACCTATCTAACCTAAACTGCAGGAACCTACCTATCTAACCCATACTGGGGGAACCTACCTATCTAACCCATACTGGGGGAACCTACCTATCTAACCCATACTGGGGGAACCTACCTATCTAACCTATAATGCAGGCACCTACCTATCTAACCTATACTGGGGGCAACTACCTATCTAACCTATAAAGGGGGCAACTATACAGACTACCCTATACTGGAGGCACCTACGTAGCTAACCTATACTGCGGGCACCTATGCCTGGCTCCATGGGGGGGGGGGGGGATTTTTACACTCTCGCCCTGGGTGAAATTTAGCCTAGAAACTGCCCTGGCAGTGGAAGCTCGATTAGAGTGCGCACTGCTTGGAGCCATGCATGCGCAGTAGCCGGACACTTGCGGCGATGGCCAGCATTGCGGGGGTCGTTGCTTCTGGCCAAAGGGGATCAGGAGGGCGTCGTGGGCACATAAGGACGACGCCCTCCTGAAGCCCCAGGTAAGTTAAAGAAGCCCCAGGTAAGTTAAAATCATTTGAATAGATTTTCATTAGATTTAGTGTTGATATTAAGTTTCGCATCTAATCCACAAAAAAGGGTGATAAAAGTGTATTTCTTCAATAGTAAATTGCAAAAATACTAGGTGCTAAGGACAGAATTCACTATTTCACTGATTACACTATCTCACTGCATTATATATACTCAGATAAATACAAGAAACTTTGAAATAAATATAAACTCCAAGATTGCACATTCTCAGTGTTAAATGTAACTGTATGGTAAACATAAAGACAAAAAAGAAAAGAAATTAAAAATATAATTCTCCTAACTTCATTATTACAGCAAAGTTTGCTTGCAAATACATTGTTATCTCACTAGTAAACATTCTGAAAGGCAGAATTATCTCAAACAATATGCAGAGTTACATTTAAAAAATACATACATTTCTATTAAAGTTGTTTCCAGGCAGAAGAGGTAGAGCCATGCTGATTGCTCTCTGTCAGAGTGCACACCAGATACTATTGTGTTCAGTAACCAACCATGGTTACAGCTTTGTTTACTGAGGCTTCCTTGGCAACTCTGCAACTAGGAAAACATTTTTTTTCCCTTTGCAACTTTATTTAAAATGAAGAGCACTAGAATATTGCAGACTGCCACATAAATTCAGGTTACATTTTTTAATCTCATGTTTTTCTACAAGTAACCAACATTACAAATGCTCTTTAATCTTTTGTTGTAAAAAGTCTAGGCTTATATTACAAACCTTTATGATATACCAGTATTTATTATGTTGCAGGACATTCCATACTGAAATTGCTTATATGTTTCAGTGTTTTTAAAGGAAAGTTGTGGTATGCATTAAAGGGAACCCAAGGTGAAAGGGATATGGAGGCTGCCATATTTATTTCCTTGTAAACAATGCCAGTTGCCTGGCAGCCCTGTTGATCTTCTGGCATAAATAGTGTCTGAGTCAAAACCCTGGAACAAGCATATGGCTAATCCAGTAAAACCTGAGTCAGCTGAGTACCTGATCTGCTGCATGCTTGTTCAGGGTCTGTGGCTAAAAGTATTAGAGACAGCGGATCACGAGGACTGCTGGGCAACTGGTATTATTTAAAAGGAAATAAATATGACAGCCATATACATAGCCGGCCTTTGACCTGAGCGACCGGAGCGGTCGCTCAGGGCGCCGGCTTCCAAGGGGGCGCCTATAGCTGGTTACCTATACTGAGGGCACCTATAGCTGGATACCTTTACTGAGGGCACCAACACCTGGCTACCTATACTAGAGGCACCTATGCCTGGCTACCTATGGGGGCGATGGAGACCTTCAACTGACTTCCTATACTGAGAGCACCTATGCTTGGCAAGCTATATTGAGGGCACCTACATATGAGATTCTATACTGGTAGCACCTATGCCTGGCTACCTACCTATACTGAGTCTGAGGGTTTTTGTTTTTGGGGGGGGGGGGGCGCACTGCAGCTATAATGCATGGTGCAAATTGTCGGTGCTGTGCAATCATTCTAAATGGGGGGGGGGCCTAACTGTCCCACTGATTGTTTGTATTAATATTCCTGAAAGGTTCTATCCCTTATTCTTAAGTATATTCAGGATAATGTACTCTTTCCATCCATTTGTGGTTATTAATAATATTCTTTCTATTATACATATGTGACTTGTCACGGAGATCTGAGCATTTGGTGTGATGTGTCACAACGTCAAAAAGGTTGGGAACCACTGTCCTAGGAGATATCTCAGGAAAAAAGGTGAATTACATATGGGCCTGTGTGTGTATGTGTGCGTGTACGTGTGCGTGTGTGTGTGTGCGCGCATGCGCGAAGAAGATGAAGGGGGCACAAAAATCAGATTTCACTCAGGGCACTGTGAAACCTAAGGCCTCTCACCTCGGGTTCCCTTCAAGAATAGACATGTATAATGCACTGCTGATAGCTAAGAGATCAAAGCAATGTTAAGCTTTTCATGCATGATTACTTAAACTAATCGGGACAAAGAATATACAAGTATCATGTGTGTTATTTTAGTTGCTATAAGCTGTTTCATTTCAGATCTTCTGCCTGAAGCTGTTTATAGTTTTTTAATGCATTTTGGAAATCACATGTATTTTGCAATTCACAATGTCATGTGTTTTTCCATAAAAAGTCTATTTTAGATTTCCGAGTTCAATATGAAATTGCACTGCGCTGCATTTTAATGCATTTTGTGTCCAATTGTAGTCTTTCAAATCCCGAGAAAAAGGTAAAGCAGGAAAAAAGGGCATAGGAGCCCTTACGGAAAAAATGGTGCTGCCATAGGCGCCTATAATTGAAGCCGCATATTGCGGCATGAGAAGGAAATTTGGGCACATGGTGGCGGACACTGGTGGGCCCTACAGGGCGCAAAATTTTACTTACTTTGCTGCAAATTCTGGCTTTTAGAAGAGCCGTGATGTGCGGCTATGAAGGTAAATTCAGAGGCACTTGATTAGCAACAAGAGGGGGCAATTTCATAGGACAGGCTTGCGGATAACGAAAATCGCTGCATTACAAATTTACCTTCATAGCCGCATATCATGGATTTGTGGAAGTGGGGGTAGTTTTAGGAGGTGGATTTAGGGTTAGGCGCCACCGGGTGTCTTAGGGTTAGGCACCATCAGGAAAGGGTTCTATACGAGAGTAGGGTTAGGTTTAGCCCTAGTAATAGATCAGTAAATATTACCGATATCAAAATCTAGTAGTAGAATATCGCTAACTTTAGTGATATTATAATGGCGGCAATCCCGTTTCCTTTTTTACAGATGCCTTTATTTCATGTATGTGGAAAAAGGTATTAACACATACATAATTATGATACATATAGGTACAAATTTATTTTAAAAACATGATTTATACTCCAAGATGCGAATGCTGTTAAAACAGCGCAGGAGATTTTGGCGCAGGCCGTAATAGGAGTTAAAGCTACAGCAGCGTACAGTGAGTAACTTTGGTGCCTTCACAAGACAGAGCTTAAGTAACTTTAAAAACACTGTAATTCGGCCGCCAGCGATAGCTGGAAGCCGAATTACATAATTCCCTACCATCCACGTTGACCTGGAAAGGGGATAGTAATTAACGCCGCTGGGACTTGTGCAGAAGCATAGTAAGCCGTATATCGGCTTTATCCTGCGCCCAAATCTCTCGACGCCCAAGTCATAGGCATGCCCAAGATGTAGACTGCTTGAAAAAATAAAGGGAACACAAAAATAAGACATCCTTAGAATGAATGAATGAAAGAAATATTCTTATTAAATACTTTGCTTACATAGTTGAATGTGCTGACAGCAAAATCACACTAAAATTATCAATGGAAATCAAATTTATCAACACATGGAGATCTAGATTTGGAGTCACACTCAAAATGAAAGTGGAAAAAACATTACAGGCTGATCCAGCTATGATGTAATGTCCTTAAAACAAGTCAAAATGAGGCTCAGAAGTGTGCATGGCTTCCACATGTCTGTATGACCTCCCTACAATGCCTGGGCATGCTCCTGATGAGGTGGCGGATGGTTTCCTGAGGGATCTCCTCCTCCCAGAGGTGGACTAAAGCATCCACCAACTCCTGGACAGTCTATTGGTGGATGGAGCAAGACATGATGTCCCAGATGTGCTCAAATGAATTCAAGTCTGGGGAACGGACGGGCAAGTCCATAGCATAAATGCATTCGAGGTGCAGGAACTGCTGACACACTCCAGCCACATGAGGTCTAGCATTGTCTTGCAGGAGGAATCCAGGACCAACCACACCAGCATATGGTCTCACGAAGTTTCTGAGGATTTCATCTTGGTACTGTAATGATCCGCACAGCTGTCTGCATAGGCAGACACCTGTTTGACCATTCCTTAAGTCTGTGGGCTGCAGGTCTCTGGATAAGAGACCTGTCTTTGCTTTGCAAGTTTCAGACCTGCTCTGCTGCTGAGGAATTTGCATATATTTGTTATGCAAATTGCCTAGTTGCCTCCTCTGAAGGCTTGCAATATAAATACCATGTTCTCCCAGAGTCCTTTGCTGGTCATGAAGGTTTGTTCCTGCAAACACTCCCGGAGTGTCAGCCTTGATGTCGTTTGCTAAGATTATCTTAGAGTAATTCCTGGGGACTGTACTAGGCATTCCTTCTAGTGCAGTCAGGTTGCATTAATTGTATTGCCTTGTTCTCCCTCTCTGTCTCGATTGCCTTGTCGCCAGCGGCGGTCGACAAGGAATCGTTCTGTCTGTCTGGGAGTGTAGGCCAGAGCTGCGGTTGCTACTGGCTGTTCCATCTGTTTGTCTTGATGTATGGATCGCACTCGCTCTGGCGGAAAGAGCAGTGGATCCTGCTAGGCCTATTCCTGTACTCTGATCACACTTGCTCTGGTGGAAAAGAGCAGTGGATCCTGCTAGCTCTTTCTCTGTACTTGGATCACACTTGCTCTGGTGGAAAAGAGCAGTGGGTCCTGCTTGCTCTGTTTCTGTACTTGGATCACACTTGCTCTGGTGGAAAAGAGCAGTGGATCCTGCTAGCTCTGTTTCTGTACTTGGATCACACTTGCTCTGGTGGAAAAGAGCAGTTGATCCTGCTAGCTCTGTTTCTGTACTTGGATCACACTTGCTCTGGTGGAAAAGAGCAGTGGATCCTGCTAGCCCTGTTTCTGTACTTGGTTCACACTCGCTCTGGCGGAAGAGCGGTGGATCTTATCTGACCTATTCCTGTTGTTCGTTCATCTGTCTGTCTGGAGCAAACGCTTGTGGTTGCAGTTGCCTGAGGTAAGACAGCTATTTAGTAAGCGTTTCTGTTATTTGTTCACTTGTGGTCATTCGTTAGTCAGGGTGGCGTGCTTTTCTCTGTTGCGCTTATCGCGTGGAGACGGCGCCGTAAACGCGCTTGTCGCTGTTGCGCCTATAGGGATTGCTTTTGTTATTTTCATTGACATTCTCATTGTATAATTTGATGTGCCTTTCACTCTGCTCCTGTGTTTAACCTTTACTCTGTCTTGTGTCACTGTTGGCAATCGCCACTCTTGCGATTGCGTTCACACTTTGGTTTTCGCTGTTGTATGTCGACCGTCGTCGGGCGGCGACTAGATTGGTAAACATACATACATTCTGTCTCTGTGCCCTCTCCCTCGAGAGAAACTATCCTGCTCCGTATTTCCCCATTACGTACAATCCTTATCTGGCATCTGTGGCTGTGCAGAGGATCTGTTCCTCTGCACTCCACAGCTCCATCTGCCAGTTGGAATTGCTCTCTACGGGTGCATCCGCACCTTAGCTGGGTTCTCTTATCCAAACGTTTGTGGAGGAGCTCTGTGGTTTTGGCACGCAGGTTGTGCGCTGACCACGGAGATAATTCCACAATCGTTACAGGTACCTACTTGCAGTCAGGCTACCTCTGGCGAGTACATGGAAGGCTGTGTGGCCCCCCAAAGAAATGCCACCCCATACCATCACTGACCCACTGCTAAACCGGTCATGCTGGAGGATGTTGCAGACAGCAGAATGTTCTCCACGTCGTCTCCAGACTCTGGTGAACCTGCTTTCATTTGTGAAGAGCACAGGACACAAGTGGCAGATTTGCTAATCTTGGTG
The DNA here is from genome assembly GCF_040937935.1 of Hyperolius riggenbachi. Lineage (NCBI taxonomy): Eukaryota > Metazoa > Chordata > Amphibia > Anura > Hyperoliidae > Hyperolius > Hyperolius riggenbachi. Next base: position 408,622,512 of record NC_090647.1, on the reverse strand, counting down.
TTCTATGGCAAATGCCAAACATCATGCACAGTGTCAGGCTGTAAGCACAAACCACACCTGTAGACATTAGGCCATCATACCACCCTCATGGAGTCTGTTTCTGACCGTTTGAGCAGACACCTGCACATTTGTAAACTGCCTGTGTAATGACAGGGGAAGCACGTGTGGGGGGGGGGGGGAAGGGGTGGAAATATGCGGTGGACTCTTTAAAGATTCAGGTGATTACTGGTTGTATTCGAACTGGAACTTTTTGTCCATTGTAAACCTCAATACTGTTTGTCCATCTCTCAAGAATTCTGATTGTATAGCTAAATCAATATTTTAAAGTGGACCTGAACTCAGAACTTCTTCTCTGCTCTAAAAGATACATAACAGCATAATAACCTTTAAAGTGTACCAGAGATGGTACACTGGCCACTATTTATACTTACCTGGGGCTCCCTCCAGCCCCATGAGCTTCCCTCTCCATCCTCCTCGGGTCCCCCATTCTGGCACTACAACTCCCAGTTATCTAGTCAGTAGCCGCCAGTCATAGCCTTCTGTACATGCTTGGCTCGCCCGTGCAAGCACCCTTCGCCTCTTTCCTGTACTATGGAGTGTTCTGCGCCGTACTGCTGCGCAGGTGCAACACACTCCAAGGGATGGGAGTGTGCATGCGGAGAATGCTGCGACTTCCTGGATTACCAGGAGTTAAAGCGGCAGAACGGGGGACATGAGGAGGACAGCGAGGGAAGCCCCGGTGCTCATGGGGCTAGAGGAAGCCTCTGATAATTATAAATAAGAGCTAGGAAACCATCTAAGGTTTCTGTTAAAGAAAAAACATTTCTTTGTTACAGCTGATACAAATCCTAAAATAAATCTGCAGTGTTTCTACTTCCTGCTTTCATAAAAGCAGACATATTGTTAACATTCTGTGCATTCAAATAAGCTTATCCGGGGCCGTGGCAGACACAAGTTAGAGATCAAATTACAACTTGTGATTAGACACAGATGAGGGGGAATTAGTAGTGATGAGCGTAATTACCTAATTACGATTACGCAAAATGTTGCGTAATTCGCGAAATTACGATTATGTCCATAATTGTAAATTCGTAATTTTGCAAAATGATGTGAAATTTTGGGTTTATGCAGAATTTCGTAATTACGATCGTTTTTTGCAATTACGATCATTTTTGTAACGGAAACTAATCGGAATTTCGTGTTTTACGTGGAAATTCGTCCGCTCTCAAAATTGTGTTTCGGTCCAGAGCCTCCTGATACATTTGAAGTGACAACACATGCAGGGACCTTTGCATTATCAAATATTGCAAGGCCCAAAATCAAGTGTCTCAGCATGCATGACTGCTAAGTGCACCTTGGCAAAGAGCATCTATCTTAGAAGTGGCTGCAGGTAGAGCGTCCTCCTGATACATTTAAAGCGACAGCATGTGCAGGGGTCTTTGCATTCTCAGTAATTGCAATCAGTAATTGCAATCAATGAGTGACAATGAGTTAGTAATTACTTAAATTTGCATAATTACTATTAAAAACAAAAGCATGGGGGGGGGGCGGAGCGCAACATGGCCGCGTGAGGTTGTGTTTCTCCTGTGCTCCCGGCCACATACTAGCAAAACTCAATTTTTAAGCCTCTCTTTCTCCCTTTCAATACGCAAATCAACTAAAAAAGATCATTCCAAAACTCCTAAGGCGTACAAGACTCTCTTAGAAGACTTCTTCACCCCGAGAACTACTAGAAGCACAACTACCAAGATGGCCGACACTTCTGCGTCAGGCCCTTCTCCTACTAGCTCTCCAGGCTCCTCAGTGAGTAATCGGGCATTGGAGGATCTATGGACGTACCTGAAGGGGATGCCCACTAAAGAAGATATGCAGCAGCAGACGGAGCGCATAGTATGCTCTACGAAAACGGAGATAGCAGCCCTGCGCTCGGACATAGCTTCAGCCGTCCAGAGAGTCTCGAGCCTAGAGACCGAAGTGGCTACTCTGAAATCGGAGCTGGCAAGGCTCCGCGAGGCTAGTGATCGTCAGGCGCTCATCCAGAGCGACATGAGGGCGCAGACAGAAGACCTCCAGAACCGAAATCGCCGTAACAATATACGGATCCGGGGTCTTCCGGAGGCTACTAGACTGGAGGATCTTCAGCCCTCTCTGCAGGCCATCTTTAACAACCTCCTCAACAGACCAGTGGGCACCCTCATCAAGATGGACAGAGCCCATCGAGCGCTGCGTCCACTGCCAAAGAACTCGGAGCCACCAAGAGATGTGATCTGCAGGATCCATGACTACGCAGTGAAGGAGCGCATAATTACTGCAGCTCGCTCTACAGGGTCAGTGGATTTTGATGGCGCCACCATTTCTTTGTATCAAGACCTTGCTCCCTTTACATTAGCACAGAGACGCGCCTTGAAGCCAGTCTTGACTGCTTTACAACATGCTGGAGCCTCCTATAACTGGGGGTTCCCCTTTCAACTTCATGCTCGCCTGGGGGATAAAGCGGCAGTTCTCAGACACCCCAGGGACCTAGCAGAATTCTTCAAAACACTAGGAATTCAGTCTGTCGCAGTGCCCGAATGGAGACCTGATGATCGTGACTTTGCCCTTCCTCAGAGAACAAGAAGACCACGGAACCAACAACCCGCTCAAAACGCAATTGAGTAAGTACTGTTCCCTTTGTCTTCTCAGGCTTCCCCGAACTATGAGCACATGGCATTCTAACGTGCTCTAACCCATTCCGTATAACGCTTTCCCGCCCAGCAATGATGGACTTCTCCCTTGCCACCTCCAGCCTCTATCGTACATGGCCCCCCTGACGGACAAATTTCAAAGGCACCTCCCGCTTATTCCCCGGACCGGTTCCCGGACTTTACCATCTCACAGACTTGGAACTATACCTCATGAAAGTAATACCCCAAGCTCGTCTATACATACTCCATAAAGGACATGCGTTCGACCAGACATGTGTCTGTCACCACCTCGGCATACCCTCTTCCTTCAACGCTAAGTATCCCACAAATAGAGCTGTGATGGTCATTACTCATACGGCACTCATTTATAGCATGTTATATGTTCTGACACTCGCCTTATATCTGATTGCTGTATATATACATATAGATAGGTATTAAGCTATGCAGTCTCACCCATCTAGGTATGAAGAGAGTAAATGGCATCACCATCATATGACCAGGCTATATGTGTCTGCTTAAGTAATTAGCTACAAGGTAGTCTGCTATTTATATTTATTGTATAAATGCATGTATAGTCTTTCCCACATTGGGAATGGGCATAGGGGTCTGCTGGATAAGGATCTTAGTTTATAAGCCCCGGACCTGCTGGGAGGGGGGGGGCGCGGAGGGCCTGAGGGGGAGCCTGGCAAGTTTATCTGAAGGAGGCTTCATGGCTGTTCCTGGCCGCACGCTTTAAGGGGCGGTCGGCTAGGAACACGATGGCGGATGGCAGAATGTCCTTTGACGCAAAAACACGGAGGGTTACCCTTGTTGTGGGGGGTTGGGAACTGTTATCGAGGAGAGGCCCGGGATAAGGATCCGTATCATACATAGATCTTTCTATGGGGGTGTTTGTTAAGGGATGTTCACTCCTAGTTACCGTTATATGGTTTAAGCCGCACATATTGTTAATGTGGCCGGGAGGGGCGGGACCTGCTCTCCGAGGAGGTTCGTTTCCTTCCCTTCCCCTCCTTGGGCTACTCTAGTTCCTTCTCTCCTATTATTGAGAGAGGAATTGGCCCAATGTGGGCGATGGTTCTCATGGAGGTCCTCTTCCCTGAGTGCCATACCATGGAGCAGTTGCTCCAAATGTTGTCTCTGTTTATGTTCCTTGTTTCTTCTTTTTCTCTGTATATTTCTTTTCTATCTCTGTTACTAAGGCCGGCTCATGGGTCGAGATCCATGGAGTCACATTGGCATAATTTCCCCGAGCGCCGCTATGGCAACACTTAAAGTACAGACGCTCAATGTCAGGGGTCTGAATATCCCAGAGAAGCGTTCCGCTCTTCTCTCAGAGTTGCACCGCAACAAGGTTCAAGTGGCTCTCCTACAAGAGACACATTTCCGTGGGCTTGATCATCCCCGGCTAGGTGATAGACGCTTTCCTCAAGCATTCCATTGCACATCCAAGGATTCTAAAACCAAGGGCGTATCTATCTTATTCTCGAGCAGAATCTGCCTAACCCGGGTACAGCAGTGCTTAGATACTGAGGGTAGATATATTCTTGTAAAAGGCCTTCTAAATAACCGCATGATTACGTTTGGTTCTTTTTATGCCCCTAACTCTGGCCAACAGACATTCTTAGAACGATTTTTACAGGAACTGGACTCATTTGCTGAGGGGGACTTGATCATGGGAGGGGACCTCAATGTAGCCTTAGACCCTGCCCTGGACACCTCTTCCGGCAGAGCTGCACTACCATACAGAATAGCTAATAAGTGTAGATTAGCCCTTCGGGCAAGGCAGTTGGTAGACCTCTGGAGGATCTGCAACCCTGCAGAGCGAGACTATACTTTCTTTTCTAACACACATGGAGTGTACTCTCGCATTGACTTTATATTGGTCTCCCATAATCTTTTATCTGTAGCCTCAGATGCTCGTATAGGGACGTGCCCTATATCAGATCACTCCCCGGTAGAGGCCACTTTTCAGATTTTGGAGGGTAGACAGGGTCCATCCGCCTGGCGCCTAAATACATCCCTCTTGAAGGACCATGCCGTAGTCTCTAAGATCGAAAGGGCCCTGAGATCATATTTTGACACCAACACTACCGAGGAGATGTCCCCTATGTCTATCTGGGCAGCACATAAATGCGTTATTAGAGGTGTGTTCATGCAGGAGGGCAGTAGAATTAAAAGAGAAAGGAACAAAGCAGTCGATAGATCTCTCCTTGAGATTCATAGATTGGAACTCAAGCATAGGGGCTCCCTGTCCAGATCTGACTTGGAATCCCTTACAGTGGAGCGAGAAAAACTGAAATCTCTCTTATTTTATAAAGCACGCTTTGCAGCCACACGCTGCAAACGCCATTATTACGAGTTTGGGAATAAATGCAGCCGATTGTTGGCCCGCGCTCTTAAAATCCAACAGACCTCAAATTATATACCCACCATCCAGGATAACAACTCTAAAATCCACCATAGGTCACTATTAGTGTTGGGCGAACAGTGTTCGCCACTGTTCGGGTTCTGCAGAACATCACCCTGTTCGGGTGATGTTCGAGTTCGGCCGAACACCTGGTGGTGTTCGGCCAAACTGTTCGGGGTTCGCCGAACTACTGAATGCATGGCCGAACAGGGCCCCTGTTCGGCCGAACAGGGCCCTGTTCGGCCGAATACTGCCCCCCATGGGGTCGCAGGCATAAGGGGGGAGCATGCCCCGATCGCGGGGGGGTCGGAAATTCCCCCCACCCCCTCCGCTAGCGCTCCCCCCTCTGCCCGCTTCCCCATACAAATAGTTTGAAACAAGTTCAATAGTACCTGGGCTGGTGGCACTGGCTGGCAGTGGAGTGAGGAGGAGGAGGAGTCCGAGTAGCAGAGTGACGTTGAGGCCGGGCAGCGGGCGGTTCAGCGCTAGTACCCTTGTGGTACTTCCGCCCTTTCTCTGACCTCACGTCCTCTGCATACGAGGGTACGCATCACGCGTACCCTCGTATGCGTCATCACGCAGAGGACGTGAGGTCAGAGAAAGGGCGGAAGTACCACAAGGGTACTAGCGCTGAACCGCTCGCTGCCCGGCCTCAACGTCACTCTGCTACTCGGACTCCTCCTCCTCCTCACTCCACTGCCAGCCAGTGCCACCAGCCCAGGTACTATTGAACTTGTTTCAAACTTTTTGTATGGGGAAGCGGGCAGAGGGGGGAGCGCTAGCGGAGGGGGTGGGGGGAATTTCCGACCCCCCCCGCGACCGGGGCATGCTCCCCCCTTATGCCTGCGACCCCATGGGGCCCCCAAAATGGGCATGTTCGGGGGTCCCATTGACTCCCATTGAGTTCGGCGTTCGGGCCGAACATGCCGAACATCTGGCCCATGTTCGGCCTGTTCGGCCCGAACCCGAACATCCAGGTGTTCGCCCAACACTAGTCACTATCAATTGCAAAAATATTTAGTGAATATTATAACTCTCTTTATAATCTGCCGGGAGATACGTCCAGGGGAGCCTGCTCCACCTTCTCTAGCAAAATTAAAAAATACATAAGGGATTCGGGTATGCCCACCTTGTCCGAATCTGAGATACGAGAATTGGAAGAACCAATCTCTTTAGACGAGCTCAGAATTGCTATTACTCAGTCCCCTTCAGGGAAGGCCCCGGGTCCTGACGGCTTTTGCCTAGAATATTATAAACAGTTCCTGGAAATCCTTCACCCTTCTCTATTAAGAGCCTTCAACGCTATATCAGACCCAGAATCTCCCGTTTCATTCACAAAAGACATGCTTATGTCGCATATCACTATGCTGCATAAACAAGGTAAGGACCCCAATTTATGCCCCAGTTATCGCCCCATTTCACTACTCAACCTGGACCTGAAATTGTTCACAAAAATCCTAGCCAACCGATTGTCCCCCCTAATGCCCCAGCTGGTCAACTTTGATCAGGTGGGCTTTATACCTACAAGGGAGGCCCGAGACAACACAATTAGGACTCTGGCGGTGATCCATCGGGCACGGTCGAAGGCCTTTCCAATGATGTTATTGTCCACGGACGCAGAGAAGGCCTTCGATCGTGTCCACTGGGAATTCATTAGAAACACTCTGGGTCATATTGGGTTGTCTCACAACATGCTTTCTCGAATAATGGCATTGTATACTTCCCCCTCGGGCAGGGTTAAGGTCAATGGAGAACTCTCGGACCCTTTTGATATCGCAAACGGGACAAGACAGGGGTGCCCACTTTCCCCCTTCATCTTCGCTCTGTCATTGGAACCCCTACTCCGCAAGATAAGGGCTAACCCCGATATTACAGGGATAATGTTCCCATCGTCAGAGCACAAAATAGCTGCTTACGCAGACGACATGCTCTTTTATATATCCAATCCTCATGTCTCTGTCCCTAATCTCCTAAAGGAGTTTCAGCTATATGGCCAACTAGCTAATTTAAAAATCAATTATGATAAGTGAGAGGCGCTAGATGTAGGCCTGAGCTCGAATGTAAAGTCGACTCTACAGGCCAATTTTGCATTTAAATGGGCACCCAAAGCAATCTCCTATTTGGGAACCAAAATTCCGAGCTCTCTGTCTGAGATATTTAAGCTCAACTATATCCCTCTCCTGGCCACAATCCGCGCAGATCTATTGAGATGGAACTTGGCGAAATTCTCTTGGTTTGGCCGAGTCAACATAATTAAAATGAATGTCCTGCCCAGATTTTTATATATTTTTCAGGCCCTCCCAATCTCTGTTCCAATTTCTTTTTTCCGCGAAATTCGCAAATATCTTCAGAGATTTGTCTGGAGGGGCAAGCCTCCTAGAACAAAATTCACCCTAACCATACTCCCTAAAGAACAAGGAGGGATGGCGCTGCCAAACCTGCAGATGTACCACACTGCCGCCCTGCTGATTCGTATAGTAGATTGGCACCGCCATGACCAATTGAAACAGTGGGTTGGGATGGAACGGGACCTAGTCTGCCCTTTCCTATCTAGCCTCCCTTGGACAGCTAGAAACACTGTGGTGCCCGGAGTATCTTACCCCCTTGTGGCGGACACTGTGAAATCATTCCTCAAAGCCAACAAGCCCTCACAGATCTCACCTTGGCCCTCTCCAATGACACCCCTCCTAGACAACCCAATGTTCCCTTTAGGAACGAACCGCCTTGCATACACACATTGGAGGGGCACTCGGCCACTAAGAGCTCACCATTTATTAGATGGGAGCTCCTGGTTGAGTATCACTGCGTTGAAGGCCAAACTAAACCAACCTGCCTTAGATCCATGGTCCTTATTACAATTCCAACACTATTTACTCAGTATGGGTAACAGACAAAACCTAACTCGAGATCTCACGCCATTTGAGAAGCTGTGTAACGAAGAAGGTTATGCTACTAAGGGGATCTCACAAATTTATGCCATGCTTATTGCAAATTATACAATTCCCAATTGGTTGAGATCCAAATGGGAGGCTTCCCTAAACCAGACCTTCACAGATACTCAATGGCGGAAGATCCTCATTATGGCACATAAAAGCTCCACGTCAGCTCGAATTCAGGAATCAGGCTACAAGCTTCTAACGCAGTGGTACTACACGCCAGAAAGGTTACACCGGATATACCCAAACTCTAGCCCTTTGTGCTGGAGATGCACAGCACATACAGGCACCCTTGTACACATATTTTGGAGTTGCCCTGCCATCGCCCCATTCTGGGATTCTGTAAAGACCATCATTACACAGGTTACAGATGTAGAGGCATCTGCTGACCCCGCTTATTACCTTTTACATAACACCCCAAGAAGCCTCGGAAGGTATAAAAGGTCTCTGTCCAAACATTTGATAAATGCGGCTCGCATAATTATAGCAAGGCACTGGAAGTCAACCCAGGCCCCCACGATTTCAGAATGGTTGCATGAGATCAAATCAATTGAACGTATGGAGGACTTAACGCAGTCCATCAATTTGAAAAACGAGCAATTTCTCAGGACATGGAGGCCTTGGTTTGAGTTTTCTGAATCTGAGGAGTACAAACGCTTGATGGAAATCTAATTACTCACACATTCTCTGACACCCTGCCATTGGAGCGTCTTGTCATGATTGAGCACGGATAGGGGCATTCGGGGATTTAGGCTTCTTCTTCATAACATATTCATGGTTTCTCGCTCTCACAGAGCTGGCCAGCTCTCTCTTTCTTCTCTCTCTCTCTCTGTTTTTTCTTTGTGTCTCTTTTTATATTCTTTAATGTCTCTGTATGTTGTTTTGTCTCATGTTAATTTTATGTTTTAGCTCTAACAGGAAAACTCATGTTCTTTTTTGACCAGAAACTAGTAGATTAAGCAAGTAGAGGTGTTGACGGAGTGTATGATCCCTATGGGCCTCCGCCACACCAGAAGCTTATATAGAAGCACCCCATCTCTAGTTTCTTGAACTACTCACATGGGGGCAGCCATGTGAATCAGTAAAGCCACCTCAATGGTCTTAGTAGTCTTTAAATAATCTATAGAAAGTCCTGTCGGCAACAAGTCTGTATTTAATTCATATGGCGTTTTGATTATAGACAAAGGTTGACACTGGTTAGTCACCCAATAGGTATATACTGTCTTTATATAAAGAGCGCGATATGTAGCGCTGTCTGTCTTTTTTGTCATTGTTAAAACATCTTTTTCAAAAATAAAAATTCTTTAAATCTGAAAAAAAAAAAAAAAAAGCATGTCCATTTTCGTAATTAAAAAGACTGTTTCTATAGAAAACACAAAATTACGAAATGTTGCGTTAAACATGAATTTTTTCGATGAAATGCGAAATTACGTAACGGAAATGTTGCTTACGGAATTCTGAATTATTGTTTGTATAGAAATTACGAAATTATGAATTCGCAACGTAGTGGCAAAATTTGTGTTCGTAATTACTAAAACACAAAAACAGAGAGGTGCATTCCTCTCTGTTTCCTTCTGTCCTGTGCAAGAGTTCAGGTTCACTTTAACCACTTGAGGACTACAGTCTTTTCGCCCCTTAAGGACCAGAGCCTTTTTCTCCATTCAGACCAGTGCAGCTTTCACGGTTTATTGCTCGGTCATACAACCTACTATCTAAATGAATTTTACCTCCTTTTCTTGTTACTAATACAGCTTTCTTTTGGTGCTATTTGATTGCAGCATCTCTGACTTTTCTGAGCACCTGTCAGGTTTCATGAGGTGCTAAAATTCCAGGATAGTATAAATACCCCCCAAATTACCCCATTTTGGAAAGAAGACATCCCAAAGTATTCACTGAGAGGCATGGTGAGTTCATAGAAGATTTTATTTTTTGTCACAAGTTAGTGGAAAATGACACTTTGTGTCAAAGAAAAAAAAAAAGTTTCCATTTCTGCTAACTTGCGACAAAAAAAAAATGAAATCTGCCACAGACTCACTATGCTCCTCTCTGAATACTTTGAAGTGTCTACTTTCCAAAATGGGGTAATTTGTGGGGTGTGTTTACTGGCCTTGGCATTTTGGGGGGTGCCTAATTGTAAGCACCCCTGTAAAGCCTAAAGGTGCTCATTGGACTTTGCGCCCCTTAGCGCAGTTAGGCTGCAAAAAAGTGCCACACATGTTGTATCGCCGTACTCAGGAGAAGTAGTATAATGTGTTTTGGGGTGTATTTTTACACATACCCATGCTGGGTGGGAGAAATATCTCTGTAAATGACAATTTTTTGATTTTTATTGTTTTTTTTCACAAAGTGTCATTTTCCGCTAAACTGTGACAAAAATAAAATCTTCTATGAACTCACCATACTCCTAACAGAATACCTTTGGGTGTCTTCTTTCTAAAATGGGGTCATTTGTGGGGTTCCTATACTGCCCTGGCATTTTAGTGGCCCTACACCGTGAGGAGTAGTCTTGAACCCAAATGTCTCAAAATGACCTGTGAAATCCTAAAGGTACTCATTGGACTTTGGGCCCCTTAGCGCAGTAGGCTGCAAAAAAGTGCCACACATGTGGTACTGTCGTACTCAGACGAAGTAGTATAGTGTGTTTTGTGGTGTATTTTTACATATACCCATGCTGGGTGGGAGAAATATCTCTGTAAATGACAAATTTTTTATTTATTTTTTTACACACAATTGTCCATTTACAGAGAGATTTCTCCCACCCAGCATGGGTATGTGTAAAAATACACCCCAAAACACATTATACTACTTCTCCTGAGTACGGCGACACCACGTGTGACACTTTTTTGCAGGCTAGGTGTGCTAAGGGGCCCAACGTCCTATTCACAGGTCATTTTGAGGCATTTGTTTTCTAGACTACTCCTCACGGTTTAGGGCCCCTAAAATGCCAGGGCAGTATAGGAACCCCACAAGTGACCCCATTTTAGAAAGAAGACACCCCAAGGTATTCCGTTAGGTGTATGGTGAGTTCATAGAAGATTTTATTTTTTGTCACAAGTTAGTGGAAAATAACAATTTGTGAAAAAAACAATAAAAATCAGTTTCCGCTAACTTTTGACAAAAAATAAAATCTTCTATGAACTCACCATACACCTAACAGAATACCCTGGGGTGTCTTTTCTAAAATGGGGTCACTTGTGGGGTTCCTATACCGCCCTGGCATTTTAGGGGCCCAAAACCGTGAGTAGTCTGGAAACCAAATGTCTCAAAATGACTGTTCAATGGTAAAAGCATCTGCAAATTTTGATGACAGGTGGTCTATGAGGGGGGGAATTTTGTGGAACCGGTCATAAGCAGTGTGGCCTCTTAGTTGACAGGTTGTATTGGGCCTGATCTGATGGATAGGAGTGCTAGGGGGGTGACAGGAGGTGATTGATGGGTGTCTCAGGTGGTGGTTAGAGGGGAAAATAGATGCAATCAATGCACTGGTGAGGTGATTGGAAGGGGGTCTAAGGGGGATCTAAGGGTTTGGCCGAGTGATCAGGAGCCCACACGGGGCAAATTAGGGCCTGATCTGATGGGTAGGTGTGCTAGGGGGTGACAGGTGGAGACAGGAGGTGATTGATGGGTGTCTCAAGGTGTGATTAGAGGGAGGAATAGATGCAAGCAATGCACTGGCGAGGTGAAGATGCAAGCAATGCACTGGCGAGGTGATCAGGGCTGGGGTCTGAGGTCGTTCTGAGGGTGTGGGCGGGTGATTGGGTTCCCTAGGGGCAGATAGGGGTCTGATCTGATTGGTAGCAGTGACAGGGGGTGATTGATGGGTGATCAGTGGGTGATTAGATGGCAGAACAGATGTAAACAATGCACTTTGGAGATGATCTGAGGGTAGGTCTGCGGGCGATCTGATGGTGTGGGAGGGTGATCAGATGCCCGTAAGAGGCAGGTTAGGGTCTGATCCGATGGGAGGCAGTGGCAGGTGGTGACGGGGTGATTGCCAGGTGATTGACAGGTGATTACAGGGAAGAATAGATGTATACAGTACACGGGGGGGGGGAGGTCTGGGGGGGTCTGAGGTCGTTCTGAGGGTGTGGGAGGGTGATTGGGTGCCCTAGGGGCAGATAGGGGTCTGATCTGATTGAAGTTGAGAGGTAAGTAGTGTCATCTCTGGCACACAGCATTGGGTCAAGGGTCCACCTGACCACGGATGCGTGGTCTGCCAAGCACGGTCAGGGCCGCTACATTACAGCCCATTGGGTCAACCTGGTGAACCATGGCAAGCAGGGAGTATGTGACTGTGCAGCGGACCAACTTGTGACACCTCCACGGCTTGCAGGCAGGCCTCCTGCCACCTCCTCTTCTTCTCCTCCTGCTACATCCTCTTCGCTGTCGTCATCCTCCTCCTCCTCCTTGGCTGAGTGGCAGTTCAACTCTACTGGTGCTGCCATCTCCTCTCCAGCTACACAGCCCCATCTCCCCAGAGCCTATGCTGCATGCCAGGTACGACGGTGTCACGCCATATTAGACATGTCTTGCCTCAAAGCAGAGAGCCACACTGGGCCAGCTCTCCTGGCTGCTCTTAACAAACCGGTGGATCAGTGGCTGACCCCACACCAGCTGGACATCGGCAACGTGGTGTGTGACAATGGCAGCAATCTCCTTTCCGCTTTGAATTTGGGAAAGCTGACACACATACCCTGCATGGCACATGTGCTCAATCTAGTCATTCAAAGATTTATGTCAAAGTACCCAGGCTTAGAGGACGTCCTGAAGCAGGCCAGGAAGTTGTGTGGGCAGTTCAGGCGGTCTTACACGGCCATGGCACGCTTTGCGTACATTCAGCGGAGAAACAACTTGCCGGTGAGACGCTTGATATGTGATAGCCCAACTCGCTGGAGTTCAACCCTGGTCATGTTCTCTCGCCTGCTAGAACAGGAGAAAGCAGTCACCCAGTACCTGTACAATTACATTAGAAGGACACAATCTGGAGAGATGGGGATGTTCTGGCCCAACAACTGGACACTGATGCGAAATGCATGCAGGCTCATGTGGCCGTTTGAGGAGGTGACCAACCTGATGAGTCGCAGTGAAGGCACCATCAGTGACTTGATCCCCTACACTTACTTCCTGGAGCGTGCCGTGCGTAGAGTGGTGGATCAAGCTGTGGAGAAACGTGAACAGGAACAGTTACAGAAGGAAGCATTGTGTGATAAATTCTCATCAGAACCAGATGTTTCCTCAACACCTGCGGCAGCGCAGAGAGGGGAGGAGGAGGAAGAGTCGTGTGGAGACGAGCAGTCAGGCTCGGATGATGATGAAGGTGTTTCTGTGGAGGAGGAGGAGGAGGCGGCAGCAGAAGAACAACTGCAGCAGGCGTCGCAGGGGGCTTGTGCTGCTCGACGTTCCTGTGGTATTGTTCGTGGCTGGGGGGGGAGGAGGAGGACTTACCTGACGTCACTGAGGAAGAGCAAGAGGAGGTGGATAGTACGTCTGGATCCAACTTTGTGCAGATGGCGTCTTTCATGCTGTCAAGCGTGTTGAGAGACTCCCGTATAAAAAAACTCAAGGGGAATCAGCTGTACTGGGTGGCCACACTACTAGACCCTCGGTATAGGCACAAAGTGGAGGACATGTTACCAACTCACCAGAAGGCAGAAAGGATGCAGCACATGCAGAATAAGCTGGCAAGTATGCTTTACAATGCGTATAAGGGTGATGTCACAGCACAACGCAATAAAGGTACCACTGCCAGTAATCCTCCTCCCATGTCCACGCAGGCAAGGACGCTCCAGCGATCTCATGGCGATGTCGGACATGCGGACATTCTTTAGTCCAACGCCTCGCCTTAGCGCTTCCGGATCCACCCTCCACCAACGCTTGGACCGACAGGTAGCCGACTACCTGGCCTTAAGTGTGGATGTAGACACTGTGAGCAGTGATGAACCCTTGGACTACTGGGTACGCAGGCTTGACCTGTGGCCAGAGCTTTCCCAGTTTGCCATCCAACTTCTGTCTTGCCCTGCCTCAAGCGTCCTGTCAGAAAGGACCTTCAGCATAGCTGGAGGCATTGTCACTGAGAAGAGAAGTCGCCTAAGTCACAAAAGTGTTCAGTACCTCACCTTTATCAAAATGAATGAGGCATGGATCCCGGATGGCTACTGCCTGCCCAAAGACTAAGTTAGTCCCCACACACAGCATCTCTGCCTGCACGCCTTGTGACTGGCTGCCTGCCTCAAGACTAAGTTGCTCCCCACACAACACCTCTGCCCGCTGGCCGCTTGACTGCCTTCTCCGCCACCACCAACAGCCTCCAGGACTCCAGGCGGATGCCTGAATTTTTATAATAATTTTTTGGGGGCGTGTACATGCCTGCCTAATTTTTCTGGCTGCACTGCAGGCGGCTGCAACAAACAAAACAAAAAGCATGTACATGTGCCCATTCCCCTTCGTGATCATTACCTTGCCGCGGTGAAGGGGCTTGCGTATCACAATGAAGCAATGACCACCGGCTATACGAGTGTCTCGGGGGTTGGCCCACCAAAGATAATAAGGTCGTTGCTTCATTGTGGTCAGACCAAATTTGATCAGCTGGACAGTCACTGTTGTTCTATCGTTGACTGCGCACCAGTCCAGCACGGCCGTCACAATGCAAACAGCTGTTTGCGGTGCGTTACACAGTGAGTTTGGTGTGTCAGTGTGAAGCAGTACTCTAATTACACTCCCTTATTGATGTATGTACACATATGCAAGATGTTTTAAAGCACTTTAGGCCTGCAATTTAGCATTCAATGTGATTCCTGCCCTTAAAACGCTGCTTTGCGTCCAATTCAGATTTTTCCTCGGGACTTTTGGCGTGTATCCCACACTGCCATGCCCACCTCCAGGTGTTAGACCCCTTTAAACATCTTTTCCATCACTTTTGTGGCCAGCATAATTTTTTCCAGTTTTCAAAGTTCGCCTCCCCATTGAAGTCTATATTGGTTCGTGAAAGTTTGCGAGAACCGAACTTTCGCGGTAGGTTCGCGAACCTAAAATCAGAGGTTCAGGCCATCTCTACTTGCTGGTAGTTTAAAAAGTA
Organism: Hyperolius riggenbachi; assembly: GCF_040937935.1. NCBI lineage: Eukaryota > Metazoa > Chordata > Amphibia > Anura > Hyperoliidae > Hyperolius > Hyperolius riggenbachi. Next base: position 408,607,410 of record NC_090647.1, on the reverse strand, counting down.
TTTTATTGACAAGTTTAAAAATATCACCTAGGAGAAAACTCAGGTGAAAAAGTTTATTGCATATGGGCCTTAGTATGGTTACAAACAATTTTTTAAGAACTGAAAAAGTTACTTAGTAATGCTGACCACACACATTTTACCTGCAACTGTTCGGTGGCAGTTTTGATTTAGTATAAACAATCATAGCTCTGTAAAATAGAAACAAGTTCAGAACAATTAATTGTGATCATTTTTGTGATCATTTTTGATGAAATCCAATCATATTATCAAATGTGAAAGATCTAAAATGTAAATCTGATAGAATCAAATAGGATTATTTTAAAACATTTGTGCTTGTTTTAAAGTGAGCCTAAAGCCAAGTAAAAAAAAATGAGATTAACTCACCTGGGGCTTCCCTCAGCACCCTGCAGCCGATCGGTGCCCTCGCAGCCCCGCTCCGATGGTCCAGGACCCGGCGGCGAACACTTCTGGTTTGGCCGTCACCGGCCGACAGGCATGGGAACGCGAGTGATTGTTCGCATTCCCAGCCTGTATATCGCCCCCTATGCTGCTATTGCGGCCAAGAAAGCAGCGGGGAGCAGAGAAAAGGTCACAGAGGGGGCTAGGAGAAGATAACAAACAGGCTGGTATGTTTATTTATGTAAGATTTTCACAGTACAGATTCTATTTAAGCCTCTGAATAGTACTGCAAAGTGCATACCATTCTGTAGCTTGTGCTCTCCTCTTTCATTTGATGCCTGAATCGACATTCTCCACCAAATCGTTTTCGTTCGGTTTTAATTTAAAAATCGCGGCTATGTTATAACTTCTGAGTCACCTGTCTTCTCAGTTAGAAAAGTGCATCGCTGAATGAAGCAGGAAGAGGAAATGACACGCATGGCTATTGCAAGAGGCTCCTCCAGAGGGGTCATAGCATGACTTTGTTGGAAGTCGTCTGGCTTGAAGGCATGCTCATGAGAGGTGCTCAGAGTCCCTTTAAAATCAGTAGTTTAAGAAGGCTCCATTAACCTGTTAGCATCTTCAAACAAAATAATTTATTTGAAGATACTGCACCCATTTTAACCTCAGCTTGAAGAGCGTTGCAGGTAGTTACCTGTTCCAGACGCTGAACTGCCTTCTCCTCTTCACCCACCCGCGGCGATACTGTCACAGACCTGAATGGAGAAACAGGATTTGAACAGTTTGCAGTATACAAACACTGGAACCAGGGAATAAGGTGCAAAAATAAAGGTTTATTGCAAATGCAGGCATACATACAAACGTGAATGCAAATATCACGCAAACCTATGCACAGCACACACTATATATAAACAACTCGGGAAGCCGTGACAAATATATACAACACCCTGACTGTCTAACTAACTAAATATATACAGCAAATACAGTGGTTTGCAAAAGTATTCAGCCCCCTTGAAGTTTTTTGTCATACTACTGCCACAAACATGAATCAATTTTATTGGAATTCCACTTGAAAGACCAATACAAAGTGGTGTACACGTGAGAAGTGGAACGAAAATCATACATGATTCCAAACATTTTTTACAAATAAATAACCGCAAAGTGGGGTGTGCGTAATTATTCAGCCCCCTTTGGTCTGAGTGCAGTCAGTTGCCCATAGACATTGCCTGATGAGTGCCAATGACTAAATAAAGTGCACCTGTGTGTAATCTAATGTCAGTACAAATACAGCTGCTCTGTGACGGCCTCAGAGGTTGTCTAAGAAAATATTGGGAGCAGCAACACCATGAAGTCTAAAGAACACACCAGACAGGTCAGGTATAAAGTTATTGAGAAATTTAAAGCAGGCTTAGGCTACAAAAATATTTCCAAAGCCTTGAACATCCTACGGAGCCATGTTCAAGCGATCATTCAGAAATGTAAGGAGTATGGCACAACTGTAAACCTACCAAGACAAGGCCGTACACCTAAACTCCCAGGCCGAACAAGGAGCGCGCTGGTCAGAATTGCAGTCAAGAGGCCCATCGTGACTCTGGACGAGCTGCAGAGATCTACAGCTCAGGTGGGAGACTCTGTCCATAGGACAACTATTAGTCGTACACTGCACAAAGTTGGCCTTTATGGAAGAGTGGCAAGAAGAAAGCCATTGTTAACAGAAAAGCATAAGAAGTCCCATTTGCAGTTTGCCATAAGCCATGTGGGGGACACAGCAACCATGTGGAAGAAGGTGCTCTGGTCAGATGAGACCAAAATGGAACTTTTTGACCAAAATGCAAAACGCTATGTGTGGCAGAAAACTACCACTGCACATTACTCTGAACACACCATCCCCACTGTCCAATATGGTGGTGGCAGCATCATGCTCTGGGGTGCTTCTCTTCAGCAGGGACAGGGAAGCTGGTCAGAGTTGATGGGAAGATGGATGGAGCCAAATACAGGGCAATCGTGGAAGAAAACCTCTTGGAGTCTGCAAAAGACTTGAGACTGGGGCAGAGGTTCACCTTCCAGCAGGACAACGACCCTAAACATAAAGCCAGGGCAACAATGGAATGGTTTAAAACAAAACATATCCATGTGTTTGAATGGCCCAGTCAAAGTCCACATCTAAATCCAATCGAGAATCTGTGGCAAGATTTGAAAACTGCTGTTCACAAACACTGTCCATCTAATCTGACTGAGCTGGAGCTGTTTTGCAAAGAAGAATGGGCAAGGATTTCAGTCTCTAGATGTGCAAAGCTGGTAGAGACATACCCTAAAAGACTGGCAGCTGTAATTGCAGCAAAAGGTGGTTCTACAAAGTATTGACTCAGGGAGCTGAATAGTTACGCACACCCCATTTTAAAGTTATTTTATTTTTTTTAAATGTTTGGAATCATGCATGATTTTCGTTCCACTTCTTAGATGTACACCACTTTGTATTGGTCTTTCACGTGGAATTGCAATAACATTGATTCATTTTTGTGGCAGTAATATGACAAAATGTGGAAAAATTCAAGGGGGCCGAATACTTTTGCAAACCACTGTACATACAGTATAATATATACACAATAGCAGTAACACAGGGTGCAGGCAGAATATCAGAGTCAGCAGGAGATCAAGGTCAGCAACAGATTATCAGAAAAGCACGGTACCAGGGATTAGGCAAAATCAAGGTCTCAGACAGAAATAACAGGGTTCAGCAACATGAAGGCAAACACAAAGATCAGGGCAAGGAACAGGAACCAGGGTGTCCAGAAACTCAGACCTGGGAGCTCAAAGTTTTGGCAATCAGCTGTAGGAAGAGGCAATCCATAAATAGTCCATGTGATAACAGGATGCATGTGATGAGTTGCAGAAAATTAGGGCTGCTCACAGTCCACAGAGCCCTCTGCTGGTGGCACAATGATAATGCTGACAATGACCATGCAAATGCTTCCACTAACAGGCAGGAAAAGGTTATGCATGGTTCCTGACAGATACGCTATCGACACCTCTTCTGTTTTCCAATCACGTGACACAGAAGTGAAATAAAAACTTATGATGTAATGATTTGTATGTGTAGTACTGATAATTAAAAGAACATTAGTAGCAAAGAAAATAGCCTCATTTTAATTTTTAGATACAGTGGGATGCGAAAGTTTGGGCAACCTTGTTATGTGTCATGATTTTCCTGTATAAATTGTTAGTTGTTCCGATAAAAAAATCTCAGTTGAATATATCATATAGAAGACACACACATTGATATTTGAGAAGTGAAATGAAGCTTATTGGATTTACAGAAAGTGTGCAATAATTGTTTAAATAAAATTAGGCAGGTGCATAAATTTGGGCACTGTTGTCATTTTATTGATTCCAAAACCTTAAGAACTAATTATTGGAACTCAAATTGGATTGGTAAGCTCAGTGACCCCTGACCTACATACACAGGTGAATCCAATTGTGAGAAAGAGTGTTTAACAGGGTCAACTGTAAGTTTCCCTCCTCTTTTAATTTTCTCTGAAGAGTAGCAGTATATTGGTCTCAAAACAACTCTCAAGTGATCTGAACACAAAGATTGTTTACCATCATGGTTTAGGGGGAAGGATACAGAAAGCTGTCTCAGAGATTTCAGCTGTCTGTTTCCACAGTTGGGAACATATTGAGGAAATGGAAAACCACAGGCTCAGTTCAAGTTAAGGATCGAAGTGGCTGACCAAGAAAAATCTCGAATAAAGAGAAGCGACGAATGGTGAGAACAGTCATAGTCAATCCACAGACCAGCACCAAAGACCTACAACATCATCTCGCTGCAGATGGAGTCACTGTGCATCATTTAACCATTCGGCGCACTTCACACAAAAAGATGCTGTATGCGGGAGTGATGCAGAGGAAGCCTTTTCTCAGCCCACAGCACAAACAGAGCCACTTGAGGCTAAAGCACATTTGGACAAGCCAGCTTTATTTTGGAATAAGGTGTTGTGGACAGATTAAACTAAAATGGAGTTATTTGGGCATAATAAAGGGCATTATGCATGGAGGAAAAACAACACAGCATTCCAAGAAATACACCTGCTACCTACAGTAAAATATGGTGGTGGTTCCATCATGCTGTGGGGCTGTGTGGCCAGTGCAGGGACTGGGAATCTTGTCAAAGTTGAGGGACGCATGGATTCCACTCAGTATCAGCAGATTCTGGAGACCAATGTCCAGGAATCAGTGACAAAGCTGAAGCCGCACCAGGGCTGGAAGACAACGAGCCTAAACACTACTCAAAATCCACTAAGGCAGGGCTTTTCAACCTTGTCCTCAAGTACCACCAACAGTGCATGTTTTGTGGAAAACCACAGAGGCAGTTAATCAGTAGGGCTGATCGGAACAACGAAAAAAGTCCTTTATTGTTCTAAATTAACCAGGTATACTTACCTTGCGAAAATCCCACGCCAGTATCCTTAGAGTATACTGGCGTGGGACCACTTCTAAGGACATCTCACCACCCTCCCAACACCGACGAACTCCCGCCACTGAATGGTCACAGTCAGCCTCTGCATCTGTATAGCAGAGGCTATGAACACGAAAATGTTGCCTTTGAAACAAGAAATTTCGGCAAACAGTTATGCGATCAAAACGGCCACTGGGAAATCCCGGAACGCTGGAGGCCACACTAGAGTGGCGAAACCAGCCATTTTTCACATAGATGGTTGGTCCAAGTGACCAGAGCAGGAGGTGCCCTGGTCCCCTGGACCCACCTATTTATGTGAAATAATGCTCAGTCTGACACTCTGAGGTGGCCTCCGGGGAACGGGAATTCCCCAGCAGCCATTTTGTTTATGACACTGTTTGCCTCACCTGTGAACGTTTGTGGTTTTCTGCAAAACTTGCACCGTAATTACCTCACCTGTGAACGTTTGTGGTTTTCTGCAAAACTTGCACCGTTGGTGGTACTTGAGGACAGGGTTGAAAAGCCCTGCACTAAGGCATTCATGCAGAGGAACAAGTACAACATTCTGGAATGGCTACCTCAGTCCCCAGACCTGAATATAATTGAAAATCTGTGGTGTGAGTTAAAGAGAGCTTAAATGCTCGGAAGCCATCAAACCTGCATAAACTAGAGATGTTTTGTAAAGAGGAATGGTCCAAAATACCTTCAACCAGAATTCAGACTCTGTGGGGTGAAAGAAGAAAACAACAGTACCTGGCACCAAATGCAGCAGGGCAGACACACCGGAGCTGGGACACAGAGCGTTCACATCCAAAGTATTTTGTGATCCAGTAGAATAGAAGGCAGAGACCGGGGCACCACTTCTTTAAAATCCCTTTATTCCGGTGGGGGAAATAGCAGGTACATAGCAGTGGAGGTAACAAGTGCCCGACAGCTGTTTCGCTGGTTTAAACCAGCTTCTTCAGAGGCAGAGTGTACACATTAATGATATTATAAATAGAAACAGGTGTATATATATATATATATATATATATATATATATATATATATATATATATATATTAGAATAGATAGCCTTACAATCACGTACACATTAAAAATCTTAAAATAATGGTAATATTAAAGGCGATATATTAGAAAACTATAATCAACGCATATTATAAGTGTTAAAAAACAAAGTTAATACCAAAAGCGACGTATTTCCAATAGAACAAGGTTGAAAACTATATACAAGCATTATACGTATGAAAACGAATTTTAAATGATAAAATAAGTGTAAACGATAATTTACTTGTTACAGCCCTGAAAGCGAAATTCAAAAACGGAAAAATAAGTAAAAACTCCTATAAGCGAAAACGAAAAATTAAGTAAACCACAAAGTTAAAGGGAACCTTAACTGAACGGGGGGTAAAGAGTTTCACTTACCTGGGGCTATTACCAGCCCCCTTCAGCAGTCCTGTGCCCTCGGAGCCGCTCTGGAATCCTCCGGTCCCCCGCTGTCACTTAGTTTCGTTTTTGACGACTCACCAGTCGGCCGGCCGCCATGCGTATTATTGGACGCATTCCCTACTGCAATTAGCGCTGTTGCGGACCGCAATGCATACAAAAATACGTGTTTCCGCATTCCACACGCGTAGATATGTGGCAACGCGTACTTTTGTACGCGTTGCGGTCCGCAACAGCGCTAATTGCAGTAGGGAATGCGTCCAATAATACGCATGGCGGCCGGCCGACTGGTGAGTCGTCAAAAACGAAACTAAGTGACAGCGGGGGACTGGAGGATTCCAGAGCGGCTCCGAGGGCACAGAACTGCTGCAGGGGGCTGGTAATAGCCCCAGGTAAGTGTAACTCTTTACCCCCCGTTCAGTTAAGGTTCCCTTTAAAACGAACTTGTAAACGGCATTTGTAATAAACCTTATTCTGTAAACGAAAACTTTTGTCAACACGATCCCTGCAACCGTTATTTCTCGGGCGCCCTTTTTTCCTGCCGGGCGCCCAATAGCCGATATTTTGCATTGCAGTCTATGGCGGCGCCCTTTTTGTCCATTAGCCATTTGCACCCTTTTTTACTGGCCCGCCTCTTGATTGCTAGGGTTAAGAGAAAAGTAGTCTTTTAAAGGGGAACTGAAGAGAGAGGTATATGGAGGCTGTCGTGCTTATTTCCTTTTAATCAATACCAGTTGCCTGGCAGCCCTGCTGGTCTATTTCTCTGCAGTAGTATCTGATTAAAACCAGAAACAAGCATGCAGCTAGTCTTGTCAGATCAGACTTATAAGTCTGAACCACTGAAACACCTGATCTGCTGCATGCTTGTTCAGGGGCTATGGCTAATAGTATTAGAGGCAGAGGATCAGCAGGGCTGCCAGGCAACTGGTATTGTCTAAAAGGAAATAAACATGACAGCCTCCATATACCTCTCTCTTCAGTTCCCCTTTAAGTAGAGATGGGACGATACCACAATTTTTTTGAATCTGAATACAAATCTAAAAAGGTTCTCAAATATCTTTAGCCTTCACATAAGAATTGTATGATGCGTGGTAAAATTGCCCGCAGTATAGGTATCCAGGCATAGGTGCCAACACTATAGGTTGCTAGGTAAAGGTGCCTTTATCTCAAGCTGTCTCGCTGTTTAAGTGCTTCACAAAACAGGACTGTATTTGACCCAGTTGGTTGAATAGCTCAAAAAAGCTTTTTTGCTGATGTCTTTTTTTAACTCTTCTTGTACTGGGAAACGATACGAGACCCCTTTCTTTGCTAATAATGTTCTGTTTATTAGTTGTACTACACATACAATTCATTATCTCATGTATACTTTCGCTTTAGGTTTGCTATATGCCTCCAGCAAGCAAGAAAATACTCAGAATAATTTTGACAGTACTTTTCCACATACTTTTTTTAGTACTTTTTATTTTCAGAGTGCTAAAAAGTAGTTGCGAATTGCATATGGCCCTGTGTGTACACCCAGCTTCTTTAGCAAAGGTCTTTTTTTGGATTATCCTTCTAGGAGGATGTCAATGATAAGGATAATCAATAAGACGCAAATATTTCTGAGTTCATGCAGATTTATGTACATTTTTGTGCAAATAATGCAGCTTGAAAATTGACCAGTCAAGTCCCATCCAGGTTAAAAATTGATTGGTCCATTTTCAAACTGCATATATTTGCATAAATAATCACAAATCTAAATGAATTATTTTCATCTCATTGATCATCTCCAGTCAATGACTGTCTTCTGGACAACTGTCAAGTCAACAGTCTTACCCTTGTATGTAGATGAGCAAATAGTATCAGCACACCAGTCTCGCAGTTATAGCACTCTTTTCAGTGTGCCAGTATCCATAATGAATCCAACAATTGTTTCAGGAGCTTCAAAGTCCCCCTTTGTCAAGGAGTGTGGTTTACCCCAACCACACTCCTTGACCAAGGGGGACTTTGAAGCTGGTGTACTGAGAATATTTGCTCATCTATTGTACTTGAATGATTAATGGTGTGCCAACTCTACCTCTGGACTTTTTACCCTTGAGTGTGTGGCCTACTGAACCACACAGAGATCATTTAAAGCATACAGAGGCAGGGCCGTGCAGAGGATCCTCAAAAGGGGGGTGCTGAAATTTTTAAAAAAGGGTACCAATCAATTGTGAAACATTATGTATGCAATTCTCCACCCCGACAGCAGTATTAGGTAGTGACACTCCCCCCCCCCCCCCCCCCTCTTTCCTTGATAGCAGTGTCAGGCAGATTTTGTGTCCCCTCTCAACCCCCTTTACAGGTAGAACTCAAAAAAATTGAATATCGTGGTAAAAGTCCATTTATTTCAATAATTCAACTTTAAAGGTGAAACTAATATACTGTATGAAATAGGAGCCCTTTGCAGGTGTTTTTGGATTAATTAGCCGATTAGAGTTTGACGCTTTGAGCCTAGAATATGAAACATTTTCACAATATTCTAATGGTCTGAGATTTAGATTTTGGGGTAAGCCATAATCTTCAACATTATAACAAATTAAGACTTGCAATATCTCGCTTTGCATATAATGAGTCTATTTCATTTATGAATTTGACCATTTAAGTTGAATTACTGAAACAAATGGACTTTTGCACAATATCAAGTTTCAAGTTTCACCTGTATAGCAGTATTCAACCGATTATTTGCTCCACCACCCTAATTCAGCAGTGATGGTCCCTCTATTAGAGTGGCAACAATGGAGCCTGATGAATGCCAGACTCACCTATCATGAGTGGGACCTCTTGTTAAGCTCCCGCCTCCCAGGCTATATTTCAGGCAAAGAGGAAGTGGTTGCCAATATACAATGGGTGCTAAGAATCAGTAGGTGCAAAGTTGCAGTAGGTGCTAAGATGCTACGGTCCAGTTTGTGCTCAGTTGCAGTGGGTGTTGAGGTGCCTAAGTACAGTATGAGTCAAGTTGCAGCGGGTATAAAGGTCTAGTTTGTGATCACTGATAAGTTGTAGTGGATACTAGGTAGTATTGGGTGTCATTTTGCAGTAGGTGCTGACTGAGCAGCAGATGGTGCTGAACAGTAGTGGGTGCCATGTGAGTGCTGGGTACAAGCCAAAGGTGGGTACTGGGTGCATGTAGGTGCTGTTGATAAGACATGAGTGGGTAGTGAGTGCCATGTGGGTTCTGGATGTGCACCATGGGTCAGTACTGGATGTCATCTAGATTTGGACCATGGTTGGGTACTGGGTGCTATGTGGGTGCTGGCCATGGAAGGGTACTAGGTGCATAATGACTAAGTATTGGGTACCATGTGGTTACAAACAGTGGTGCTCACCGCCAGGTCGTGATCACGCTTACGCGTGGATTCACGACCATTTTGACGCATTCCGCCTCGGACACGCTAAGCCGTGAATAGATTTTCAACCACGAAAATCTACTTCGGCTTCGCGTGAATGCGAACAGAAATCCGCATTCATGCTCGTGAAACCCAGCGCTGAAGTCGTGGTTTGCGGAAATGCGTCAAACTATGCGGAAGTGACACATTGCAGGCCAATCAGAGTGCCCCAGCCAGGCCCTAGCAACCAATCACAGGAGGGGAGCTATGCCCTCCCCTCCTGAATATAAAGCGGCGGCCATGATGGAAAAGCTCTGTCCTTGCTAGACTGTGGTAATGAGAGGATTATCTCCAGGCCATTGTTGTTTGAGCAAGTGCATTTATTGTGGTAAAAACAAAGCGGTTTTTTTTGCTAACACTGCTCTTATACTGTACACAGTTAGCTAGTCAGTGAGTGATTGCTGTCAGGGGCGCCTCTAGCCATTTTGTCACTCCAGGCGGGAAAACCTGTCCCCCCCCCCCCCCGAATTTAATCATAAAGCGGCAGCGTTTCACCAGAAAATAATTGTAATGCTAAAGCATTTCACCAGAAAATAATCGTAATGCTAAAGCATTTCACCAAGAAAATAATCGTAATGCTAAAGCATTTCACCAGAAAATAATCGTAACGCTAAAGCATTTCAACAGAAAATAATCGTTGTCTGGTCGATCAGGTGACCCTGGGCGGAGGAAATAGGTAGAGAGAGGAATGAGAGGAGGTAGAGATACTGGAAAGTGGGAGTCACAGGAGGGAGAATGAATAGGAGAAATATGTCTCACCATGAGGGTCCTGTTTGGCAGGGCACACAGTGAAAGGAAAAAGCAGGAAGGGAGGGGGATGGAGCACATGGGAAGTAGATGCTGAAACACAGCACTCAGGAGGGCAGCCAGAGACACAGAACTTTCTGCAGCAATTCAGCTTATGTAAATAGTGCTGTACAGTGCTTTCCAGCCTCTGCTCCTGTTACAGCATGTCCCATCATTATCCTATCCTGGACAGTATGACAACTGGCTGTTCTACTGAAAAAAAATCAGCATATACTGTAAGTGACAGTAAAATACAGTATATGCTGATAATGAGAATGATTAATCATGAATGCTGGGCAGCCAGGGTTTGTACTGTCCAGGATGCAGATAATGATGATTGTAGTAACAGGAGCAGAGGTCCCACCATCCAGATCCACTCACAGTCTCACTGGTAATAGCTGCAGACTGGTCACGGGTCATCTCCTCTCCCCCTCCTCCTGGCACAGGCAGCTGTATCACACTCTCTACCTCATGGCTGCTGTGCGTGTGTGTGAAGGATTCCTTCTGCCTCACACACACACAGGTCCGGACCGTCCCTCCATTCACTGCAGTGCAGTGTGACTAGCAGCTGGAGTCTCTGGGGGACGCAGGGGACATGATAAAGTTCAGCCATTGCAAGTGAGCAGCATGTGGTCCTAACTCTGCTAGCAAGGGGGCGGAATTAGAGGCGGGGACGGAGTTCACTGAATACTGTGGCCACTGATGTGAAGAGGGGGTGGCCTTAGAAGTGAAGGCGTGCAGCAGAGCTGTTTCTCCCTCTATTGGCCGGGGGAGGAGGGGGGAGTGTATGGAGGTGGGACGGTGATCTCCCTCACCGCTCGAGTCTCTGACATTCTGTCCTCTTCTCTGCTAACAACATAACAATATATCACGCAAGGAAATGCGCCTGGTGACAAGCACAGCGCCCCAAGTGGCCGCCTGTAGTGCCTGCTGGTTCAGGCGCCCCTGATTGCTGTAGTTAGTTGTAGTCAGTGTAGTGTAGTGGGAGTGTGGGAGTCTAGTGATTATTTAACTGTGTGTAGTGCAGGCAGGTTCAGTGCTGCAGTGTAGTCAGTGTAGTGGGAGTGGGGATTATCTGTGTGTAGTGCAGGCAGGCAGGTTAGTGCAACTGCAGTGTTCACTTGTATATTCCAGTGACAGTTATACACTTGTACTATTTGCAGGCAGCCAGTCACACCACCGGCGCCGCCACTCTCTGCCAGCGCTGTTCATTCATTCTGTCAGTGACCTTGTGCCGTGCCCAGTGCCCACTGCTCGCTCGCTGGCATATGAGCATCTCATTACACAGTGTGACATCCTTGTGTGCCCACTGCATCCTTCAGTGACCTAGTTGTATATCCAGTACCCACTGCTGTGCCCACTGCATCCTTCAGTGACCTTGTGCTGTGCCCACTGCATCCTTCAGTGACCTAGTTGTATATCCAGTGCCCACTGCTGTGCCCACTGCATCCTTCAGTGACCTTGTACTGTGCCCACTGCATCCTTCGGTGACCTAGTTGTATATCCAGTGCCCACTGCTGTGCCCACTGCATCCTTCAGTGACCTTGTACTGTGCCCACTGCATCTTTCAGTGACCTTGTACTGTGCCCACTGCATCCTTCAGTGACCTAGTTGTATATCCAGTGCCCACTGCTGTGCCCACTGCATCCTTCAGTGACCTTGTACTGTGCCCACTGCATCCTTCAGTGACCTAGGTGTAAATCCAGTGCCCACTGCTGTGCCCACTGCATCCTTCAGTGACCTTGTACTGTGCCCACTGCATCCTTCAGTGACCTTGTACTGTGCCCACTGCATCCTTCGGTGACCTAGTTGTATATAAAGTGCCCACTGCTGTGCCCACTGCATCCTTCAGTGACCTTGTACTGTGCCCACTGCATCCTTCAGTGACCTAGTTGTATATCCAGTGCCCACTGCTGTGCCCACTGCATCCTTCAGTGACCTCGTACTGTGCCCACTGCATCCTTCGGTGACCTAGTTGTATATCCAGTGCCCACTGCTGTGCCCACTGCATCCTTCAGTGACCTTGTACTGTGCCCACTGCATCTTTCAGTGACCTTGTACTGTGCCCACTGCATCCTTCAGTGACCTAGTTGTATATCCAGTGCCCACTGCTGTGCCCACTGCATCCTTCAGTGACCTTGTACTGTGCCCTCTGCATCCTTCAGTGACCTAGGTGTATATCCAGTGCCCACTGCTGTGCCCACTGCATCCTTCAGTGACCTTGTACTGTGCCCACTGCATCCTTCAGTGACCTTGTGCTGTGCCCACTGCATCCTTCAGTGACCTAGTTGTATATCCAGTGCCCACTGCTGTGCCCACTGCATCCTTCAGTGACCTTGTACTGTGCCCACTGCATCCTTCGGTGACCTAGTTGTATATCCAGTGCCCACTGCTGTGCCCACTGCATCCTTCAGTGACCTTGTACTGTGCCCACTGCATCCTTCAGTGACCTTGTACTGTGCCCACTGCATCCTTCAGTGACCTAGTTGTATATCCAGTGCCCACTGCTGTGCCCACTGCATCCTTCAGTGACCTTGTACTGTGCCCACTGCATCCTTCAGTGACCTAGGTGTATATCCAGTGCCCACTGCTGTGCCCACTGCATCCTTCAGTGACCTTGTACTGTGCCCACTGCATCCTTCAGTGACCTTGTACTGTGCCCACTGCATCCTTCAGTGACCTAGTTGTATATCCAGTGCCCACTGCTGTGCCCACTGCATCCTTCAGTGACCTTGTACTGTGACCACTGCATCCTTCAGTGACCTAGTTGTATATCCAGTGCCCACTGCTGTGCCCAATGCATCCTTCAGTGACCTTGTACTGTGCCCACTGCATCCTTCAGTGACCTAGTTGTATATCCAGTGCCCACTGCTGTGCCCACTGCATCCTTCAGTGACCTTGTACTGTGCCCACTGCATCCTTCAGTGACCTAGTTGTATATCCAGTGCCCACTGCTGTGCCCACAGCATCCTTCAGTGACCTTGTACTGTGCCCACTGCAACCTTCAGTGACCTAGTTGTATATCCAGTGCCCACTGCTGTGCCCACTGCATCCTTCAGTGACCTTGTACTGTGCCCACTGCATCCTTCAGTGCCGTTGTACTGTGCCTGGTGCATCCTTCAGTGACCTTGTACTGTGCCCACTGCATCCAGTGATTCATTACTAGCAACATGTCTGGCAGGGTTTCGCGGGGTGAGAGGAAAGGGAGTTCAATTGCCTCAGCCACTTCTGGGACTGCTCCATGTCCAGGGAGAGGACGCCCAGCTGTACGTGGTCGTGATGCAGCAGAAAGGGGGGCAGCAAAGCCTGGGCCGAGTCAGCGGACGCAATTGTCCAAATATTTTAAAGTTTCTGGTCCCCGTGTGGTGGTTGAGCAAATGGAACCTGACGTACTCATGGACATCATGACTTCCTCCCAGACCTCTACTGTGAGCACCACTCCAAGCAGCAGCAGCAGCCAACGTCCCACGCTTGTTGTGACATCCACCCCAGCACCCACTGGTCAGCAGCCCTCCTAGGATGACAGCGTTCTGTCCCTCAGTCCGGCTTCTGGGAACCTGCTGATGCAAGAAGCTCAGGACTTACTGGGGACTGATGTGGCAGAGATTGAGATAGGGCCACAATCACAAGCGTTGTTGAGTTCTGGTGATGAAGAAGAGGGGTCTGTGTCTGGGGATGTAGGGACAGAAGAGGAGGCGGTGGAGTCAGAGGAAGAGCTGGATTATGAAGATGCTGCTGATGATGACGACGTTGTGGACCCTAACTATGTGCAGCCTGCTGAGTCCGTGGAAGAATGGTCAGAGGCAGAGCAGGATGACGAGTCACCTCGGCCTAGGCAAGGATATCGCCATATGTCAGGCAGGGGCATCGGCAGCAGTGGGCGTGGAGGAAGTAGACAGGACACTGCTTCAGCCGGCACCACCACCATGCAACCCCCGGCAACTACTACCACACATTGTTCCGCTGCACCCTCTGCTAGTGGGGGCCGCAGTAAATTAAAGTCACCAGTGTGGGATTGCTTTGACGAATGTACTGATGACAAAAGGTATGCGGTGTGCAGGTTATGCAGCAAAAGATTGAGCCGTGGGAAAAGTCTGAGCAAGATGGGTACCTCATCCCTCCAGGGCCACCTGAGAAGCCGCCACTGCCGCGAGTATGCGGAGTTTAAGAGGAAGCAGGCACTGCTGGCAGGGGTTCCTGAGAGCAGAAGGCCCACCAGCGCAGCAGCATCATCCCTCCCTCAGGGTCGTGAATCCCCCACAGCAGCAGCAGTAGTAGCACGCAAGCGCTCTTCCACCTCGGCTACTCAGGACACAGACATTGAGGCTGGCAGCCAGTGTTCGTCTCTCTCCTCTGTCTCCCCTGCATCCCAGCGTCGTCAGACCCTGCTGAGCGACACCTTTCAGGGTCTGACCAAGCCTCTGCCTCCAAGCCACAGGCGGATCCCAAACTAAATGGCTTGCTGGCCCGGGCCATGGCATCACAGCTGCTTCCCTATTCCCTGGTGCAGGAGGGGAGCGCCATGCGGACGCTGCTCCAATTTGGCATCCCCGAGTGGCAAGTCCCCAGTCGCCACTATTTCAGCAGGAGCGCGATCCCAGCACTCCACAAGTTTGCGGTGGAAAACGTGGCCCGTTCCCTGGACTACTCTGTGGGCAAGCGGGTCCACGTGACCATGGACTCGTGGAGTAGCAGATTTGGGACAGGTCGCTACCTGTCCTTTACGGCCCACTGGGTGACACTGATGGAAGGGAGGGAGGACAAGAGCGCATCAGCCCAGCTAGTGGTGCCACCACGCGGGATCAGGGGGGATGCAGAAGGGTCCTGTCACGACACTCCCTCTGCACCCGGAAAGCAAGCCCGCCTCGGCAGCAGCAGCGCCAAGCCTCGGCACTGCCAAGCCCTTTTAAAATTGGTGACCCTGGGGAAGGAGAGGCTTATGGCCACCAACGTCCTGGCCGCCCTCAGGAAGCAGGAGCGGAGGTGGCTGACCCCCAGAGGCCTGGAAGTGGGGTATGTGGCAGCCGATAACGGGGCAAACCTGGTGGCAGCAGTGCAGCAGGGAAACCTCCAGCACATCCCCTGCTTGGCCCACGTGCTCAATCTTGTGGTGCAGCGCTTCTTGCGCACCTACCAGGGGATGAGCGAGCTGCTGCAGGATGCCCGGGCGGTGGTACGCTTTTTCCGCCTGTCAGCCACTGCCTCTGCACTCTTGTCCACCTTACAGCAGCAGTATGGAAGGCCACAACACCGGATGATCATCGACATGCCAGTTCGCTGGAATTCGACTCTGGCCATGTTGGAGCGGCTGTGTCAGCACAGGCTGGCTCTTAGGGCCTACATGCTAGACCCAAGTGTCCCCAGCAATCAGCAAGTCCCCATGATTACTGCCACTCAGTGGACACTGATGCAGCAAGTATGCCTGGTGCTGAGTCCCTTCCTGGAGGCAACCAAGATGGTCAGTGAGGAGCGGGCCTCTGTGTGCCAGTGGGTGCCCTTGGTTTGTCTACTGGAGCAGGCAATGGACAATTTAATTGAGCGTGGGGATGAAGCCCTGAGGCAGTTGGAAGAACAGGAGCAGATGGCAGCACAGTCCAGCTCAGAGGAGGGCTCACAGCAGGTAGTGGAAGAGTTGGAGGTCCCTAACCTGAATGAGGAGGAGGAGGAGGAGCAGAGTGCAGCAGGCGTTGTACGTGGATGGCGGTTTGAGGAGGACAACGACATGGCACAGGAAGAGGACAGGCATGCGTTATGGGACAATGGCGAGGACGAGGAAGATATTGCTGGCAGGGCCCACTTGTTTCCCATGGCTGTGCACATGTTGCGCTGCCTTCGCAGGGACCCCCGGGTGATCCAGATGCGTTCAAGGGAGGACATCTGGATTACCTTGATGCTTGATCCCCGTCTGAAAGGGAAGCTGGGAGACTTAATGACGCCATCCACCACCGAGCAACGCACAAGGGAGTTGAAGGAGGCCCTTGTACGCAGACTACTGGAAGCATTCCCCCAGCCTTCCACCCCCACTGTAACTGCTCTCCCAAGCCAGCAAGAGGTGCCTGCCATTGCCACTAGCAGCACAACAACAACCACCAGCAGCAGCAGCAGCAGCAACTGGCACCCCGGAGACCTGAAGAGCCTAAGCAAGAGCCTGTATGCAGTGCAGCATCCCAGAACAGAGGTGCCCGCCACAGCATCCACCACCAACCAGCACAAGCAACGACTGACCACCATGGTGTCTGACTATATGGGGTCATCCAGCGGGCTCAATGACACCGACAGCCCCGTGGACCCCTTGGAGTACTGGGTCAAGAGACTGGACATCTGGAGCGAGCTTTCCCAGTACGCCCTGGAACTCCTATCCTGCCCTCCTTCCAGTGTCCTCTCAGAGAGATGCTTTAGTGCGGCCGGTGGCGTGGTCACAGAGAAGCGCTCTCGGCTCTCCCACGCCTCTGTGGACAAACTCACCTTCCTGAAAATCAACCAGGCTTGGGTGGAAGGTGAGTTCCTGGCCCCTATTGTCGGACACAGGGGGACATGAAGTGGCTGCTGCATGTGCTGTTGTTAACTATGCCTGCCTTTATAAAGACAGTTACTACCTGCCTAGTGCCTACCTTGGTTAATTTTTTGGTGTTATGGTATTACTACCAGTAAGTTGCCATGGTCCTCCTTCTGAGCTGCTGAACTGACCGCCCGCTTTGTCCTCCTGACTCAGTCGCTACTACACTCGGCGTT
This sequence comes from Hyperolius riggenbachi, assembly GCF_040937935.1. Lineage (NCBI taxonomy): Eukaryota > Metazoa > Chordata > Amphibia > Anura > Hyperoliidae > Hyperolius > Hyperolius riggenbachi. Next base: position 408,590,184 of record NC_090647.1, on the reverse strand, counting down.
CACACTGCCCGGGTCACGGGGTGCATTTAATTTTTTGGCCAGCACTATGACGCTGTGCTGCTACTACTAGCACCAGTATGTTGCCATGGTCCTTCTGTGCTGCTGGATTGACCGCCGGCATTGTCCTCCTCCTCCTGACTCACTCGCTTCCACCAATGTACTCTGTCTGCGTTCACACTGCCCGGGTCACCGGGTGCATTTAATTTTTTGGCCAGCACTAGGACGCTGTGCTGCTACTGCTACTACTACCACCAGTATGTTGGCATGGTCCTTCTGTGCTGCTGCTGCTGAACTGACCGCCCGCATTGTCCTCCTCCTCCTGACTCAGTCGCTTCCCGCTGCTGCACTCTGCGTTCACACTGCCCAGGTCACCGGGTGCATTTAATTTTTTGGCCAGCACTATGACGCTGTGCTGCTACTACTAGCACCAGTATGTTGCCATGGTCCTCCTGTGCTGCTGCTGCTGAACTGAACGCCCGCTTTGTCCTCCTCCTCCTCCTGACTCAGTCGCTACCACGGTACCACCAATGTACTCTGTCTGCGTTATCACTGCCTGGGTCACCGGGTGCATTTAATTTTTTGGCCAGCACTATGACACTGTGCTGCTACTACTAGCACCAGTATGTTGCCATGGTCCTTCTGTGCTGCTGCTGCTGCTGAACTGAACGCCCGCTTTGTCCTCTGTTATAATTTAAGTAGGCCTCAGTTACTTGGCCTGAGTTTTATATAAAAGGCTTGTCCGCAGTGTATGCCTTTAAAATAAATAGAGGTTTTGTGATGCAGGCAGAAGCATCTCAGGGTCTGCGTGTAGCAGAGGATACACGCAGATACTGAGAACATGTTCCTAAAAGAAGGCCATTGGACTACTCTGACCTTAACACTACACCACAGGAACAGAAAACATTGGCCATATTTACTAAACATCCACGTTCCTGCATATGGGTCAAATGCCTCATTGATTATTAATCAAGTAGGTGTGTATGATGACACTACGAGTGGGTCCACCAATAATCTGGTCTAAGGGGTGGCGAAGATGATGTCATATTTAACTCTTTCCTAGTCGGTATAAAAGGCTGAGGGAGCTACGAGAGCTCACTTCTGCTTCTTCCTTACGCACTAGCTAGCAAGGCTGACTGGGATGACTTCTAAGCATGTTCTTCCTTTCTGTAATCTGATATAATGTATGCTGTACATAGGTAGTTTAGTGTAACGTAGTTAGGAAGAAGGTACCTGATAGACTTCAGCAGGGAGTCTCATCACGAGCTTGTAACGCAACATGAAGATTGGCATAGCTAGGATATGATGACTGTATCTATCTGTCTTTCTGTGACTTGAATAAATAACGTAAACATTGAAGAAGCCTGAGAAAGTCTATCTCCTGTTTGCTGTGTGGAGAGTCAAGTGATCTCACAGTCTGTGAGACGATGGTGTCGAAGCAAGGTGATAAGAACAGTTTATAACAGTGGCGCTGAAACCCTTCCCTGCCTAGCAAAACAGGCAGACGGGGCCGGGGCCGAAGAAGGTGTTTTCAAGATAGTCCACAGCAAAACAAGTGGAATAGACGGAAGCGGACGGTAAAGCTTATCAAGCTGATACTGATAAGTGGTGTGGAAAGTGTGCGGGAGCCAAGCACACGGCAGCAATTCGAGAAATCAGCGGCGAAACTCTTGGACGTTACACTGTGACTGCATTGTGCACTGTAGTCACCAGCCGAAATATGGGTCGGACGGGACACTCCGGGGCCACTCCGGGGCCAGAGCTGCTAACATGCTTGTAAATATCTGTATCTGTTATGTTGTTTAGCCAGTTTGTCTGTTGTGCGTTTCAGCAGTAATAGCTGTTAATATGGTTTAGAGTTACGCTGCGCGCTTGAGTAGGTTTGAGTTATGGCAGAGATAAACTGCAGATGATTTGTTAGGAGAGAGAGGTTTCTACGTTCCTGGGTGATGCTAAGAGGTAATATATTTAGCATTGCAGCTGTGACGCGGTTGGTCTCAAGTTTGGCAAGCATCCCAGAGAGTATAGGTAGCGGTAGGCTGACTCTCGGTAAAATGTATCGATGCTGTGTGTAACTATGCATAAAAATGTTTGTTCTGTGTGTATTTTGTTTTCTCTCCTAAGATATAGGAAACGAGAGGCTGCTATGGTAGCAGCCATCTTAGCTGGCAGTCCAGGACTCAAAATGGCGGCAGTGGAGAGAGCCCGCCCCCGAGAGTCATGGCCCCCACACGTCATGGCAGGGGGGAGGAGGGGCTGGGGGATCCACGTCACGTCAGGCTGTGCTCGCGGCTCCGGGCAGAGCAGCTGAAAGGGAGGGGGGTAGAAATACAGAGACAGTCTACTGAGTGTCTCGGTTCTCAAAGTATTTCCCCAGAGGCTTTTCCCTGAGTCCATGAAAAGGAATGCCAGGATACGTGCGCCAAGCTATTACTGTAAGATTAGCAGGAGCACGGATAGGAAAAGTGTCCCAGCTAGGTGCAGGGACACACGTAGCAGTGCAGGTCAGGAAAGTGTCTGTACTGAGTTGCTTACGGGATTATTCCTGTAAGTGGGGCACCTTAATGGGTGGTGCAGCATGAGTTCCCAATAGCGTATAGGGGGGGGGGGGGGGGGGACAGTGCATCAGGGGGGTGCCGGAGGTGGAAAAAAGGGCGTCGCCGCTGCTGCAGAGCGGTAACGTTTTTTTCCGGTTTTTGTCGTGGACAGGGCCAGAGCTTGACTGAGAGGTCTATGCTGGGCTGGGGCGGTTTTTTTGTGCGTTTTTTTCGTCCACTGATTGGTCAAATATGTTTTTTCCAGCTCCTACCAATTGTAGCACAAAGAACAACAACTGACCGCAGTTCATGGGGCAATTATACAGATGATAGAATTGCCATGTACAGAGTGATAGTGTACCAGTACGATGTTTGCCATGTGACTACCTACCATGTGTGCATTCAGGGATCTGCATACAGGCATGTGACGCTGGTATGCTTAGCCCTGCACCCTGTGTAGTTTAAGTGCAAAGTGCTCCTTCCTACAGGGAGGCAGACGTTTTTTTTTGGGTAGTCTAGGTGGTGGCACGGCAAACATTGATCAGAGGGTACAACACACAGAACTTCTAGCAGAGCTGGTATCGCGATGAAGTTCTAGATAAGTAAATGCGATAATGAGTAAGAGCATTGCAGGCTCACCTGCAAAGCAGCATCAGGTGTGGCATCCGTAATCTGTGCATGCGACGGCCGCGCATGGACAGATAAGGGGGGATGTGGAGTGAGCTGCAATGAGGTGAGAGCTTCCAAAGGTGAAGTCTGCGGGAGCATATTTTAAACAGGTAAGTACTGAGGACAGTACTGAGGTAGGGGGGTGAAGTTCAACTCCAATCTACCAAAAAGAGTAAACAGAGTTCATGAGATGAGAACCATAATGCAACGAGATCAATTACAATATATATTGATCAATTTAAAGTGTACAGAGTACAAGCCGCAGGGCGAATCCCAAATCATTAATAAGAATTGATTTGTTTGTATTTCGATTTCAGGTGTTTGGCAATATGGAATTGAGACAGCTGCAGTGATGGCAGCAAAGATGGAGATGTCAGTCGGATAAGCGAAAGGTTCCAGATGCCAATCTAAGATTAAAACACGAGATTCTTGAAATCGGAAAGAGACTAAAACACGAGATTCCTGAGATTGGAAAGAGATTAAAACACGAGATTCCTGAAATTGGAAGGAGACTAAAACACGAGATTTCGGAGATCGGAAAGAGACTGACAAAACTGTCTGAGCAAAGCATAATGCAAAGTGCTAATGTTTTTCTTTCCCAAGGTGGTGCTTTTATAATGAAGAGTACCGTGCTGATGGTGATCCTAGGTTGCCATTCCGTCCTAGGAGAACGAAGAGAGGACATTCTCATGTATAATAAGGGGTTAACGAGAATGCAAGGCCCAAACATGTTGATGTTGGGTGACAAAGGTACTGATCCTTTCACACCTCCCTCTGATTGGCACAGATGGACCAAGCAGGGATGGAGGAAGAGAGCACTTGTGCCAGGAGAAATCAAATTTCATGGCACAATGTGGGTGAAAGGTCGGAAGGGTCAGGTGTGCGGGCAGTGGGGATTGAATGGCAGTGTAAATCTGCTATTTAATACCACACTCCCAGAATCGATGCACCGATCCAAAGGTTTGTTAAAAGGTACATTGCAGTACAATGGGTACATGCAAAAGGTGGAGTGTGTGATTCAGGGGTACCTTGTCTTGGTTATGCAGAGTGAGATGGTTCCAGATTGGAGAGGAACGAGCAGGAGGCGTCAATTCTCTTACCAGAGAGACGCAGGGGACAACATCACACTCTGGAGCTACCAACAGAGAGTGCCTCTGAAACAACTATACACACGTAAAGGCTGGAAAGCCGAGGGTGGGTGGTTCTCGAAACAAGAAGTAAAAATCGAGATCAAGCCACATTTCCAGGTGACAAAGAGGGTGGGGAGAGCAGTCCCGGGGGAGGGAAAGCCCACACAGGGAACCCCATTCACACCACACGGGTCACAACAGGGGACGATATTACACAGTCCATATGCAACAGCTTATCCTCATGATAGTTGGGTAAGTGAAGAGGTACTCTTAATTGAACAATTGCAGAGAGTACAGTCTTCCCGACCTCAGGTACATAGTGTGCCTCAGGACATAACGGGGGAAGAGGTCCAATCAGGACAGCTGGGGACATATTTTGTCAGCGAGAGATTGGACAAGGGGAGGTATATTAATTTTTCTGGAGAAGGATCTTTTGCATGGCAGCTTCGAGATGTTTGGGTGAACAAATAGAAACGGTGCAACATTCCTTTAGGCACCGCTACTTCCTTAGTTCCCACCTTAACCCATGTCTTACACCAGGACCTGAGAGGTCAACCTTTTTGGGTGCTAGACGGGGAGGTGAAGCAAGTAGAGTTGTCCTCATGCGGGCAATTCTTGCAGAAGTACCTGCGTTGGCCGGGGCAAGTCAAATTTAGTGAAGAAGCCTGCTGGCTCAATAACGCAGAATGCGAGGCTACCATTCAAAAGATCCACCCTGAAGCCCAACCGATAGTTCCGGTGGCTGAAGGAAAGGTTTGGTTTTTTAACATAAGGTCTAATGATACATTCAAGGTATATTCTCATAATTGTTCCGATAAGGGAGATTTTCCAAGGGGAACATATTGTGGGAGCGGAGATCCCATATGGATCCAGTCATCCAGGTTGGATGACGTTGTTTCTCAAATTGTTAAGAGAACTCTAAAGTGCAAAGTTTCACAGGTAGTTCCCGTCCTGAAAGAGAACACGACATGGGACAAAGGGGAACAGGGTTTGATCCAAGACGACCACATTTTGTTACAAAGGTTAAACAAACAGTACACTAAGTTAGAGGTAAGATTTCACCATGATACAGGTGATCTTAACGAGGTAGAACACAAAAATGAGCAGGTGAGTTCCAGTCTGACCTGGTGGACAAAGGTTCCGGTGATGTTCCAGGGAAACTCGGACTGGGCCTCTGCAGTTCCAAAGTTCTTTCTACACCCACTGGTCGTCTGGATGGGGATGACAACTTTAGGCATCATTATCCAGGTGAGGTTGCGTGTTAAAATTACGTAAAACAAATTAACCTGGTCCAGAGATTGGTGCCTCATAAACAATCTCCTGAACCAATAGTTTAAATTAAGGGATATACAGGGTTACGGGTATAGGTTTAGTAGTACCTGTGATGGAGCTGATTGTATAAAGGCGCTCTTTTTAGAAGGCACCTGGCACTGCTCCGTTTTGTAACAACCAAACGAGTTTCACTTTTCTGTGGTCATGCAAGTTTGTGAGTGATACGTAAGTGACGCAAATGCTGAGCATGTGGTATAGAGGGACTTAGAAGTAGGGCCTCCCCAGAGAGCCTGGTTACAGGAAGACCAAGAGGTCTTGCTCTCTCTCTTCCAGGGGTAATCGCCTAGAGCAGAGAAGTTGTGTGAGCACGAACATCGAAAAGTGAAACATAAAAGAAAAGAAACCAGGTACTGGGAGGTTCAGACGCTGGGATCTGCGGGTCAAGCCGTTTTAGGGGGGATTGTTATAATTTAAGTAGGCCTCAGTTACTTGGCCTGAGTTTTATGTAAAAGGCTTGTCCGCAGTGTATGCCTTTAAAATAAATAGAGGTTTTGTGATGCAGGCAGAGGCATCTCAGGGTCTGCGTGTAGCAGAGGATACACGCAGATACTGAGAACATGTTCCTAAAAGAAGGCCATTGGACTACTCTGACCTTAACACTACACCACAGGAACAGAAAACATTGGCCATATTTACTAAACATCCACGTTCCTGCATATGGGTCAAATGCCTCATTGATTATTAATCAAGTAGGTGTGTATGATGACACCACGAGTGGGTCCACCAATAATCTGGTCTAGGGGGTGGCGAAGATGATGTCATATTTAACTCTTTCCTAGTCGGTATAAAAGGCTGAGGGAGCTACGAGAGCTCACTTCTGCTTCTTCCTTACGCACTAGCTAGCAAGGCTGACTGGGACGACTTCTAAGCATGTTCTTCCTTTCTGTAATCTGATATAATGTATGCTGTACATAGGTAGTTTAGTGTAACGTAGTTAGGAAGAAGGTACCTGATAGACTTCAGCAGGGAGTCTCATCACGAGCTTGTAACGCAACATGAAGATTGGCATAGCTAGGATATGATGACTGTATCTGTCTTTCTGTGACTTGAATAAATAACGTAAACATTGAAGAAGCCTGAGAAAGTCTATCTCCTGTTTGCTGTGTGGAGAGTCAAGTGATCTCACAGTCTGTGAGACGATGGTGTCGAAGCAAGGTGATAAGAACAGTTTTTAACATCCTCCTCCTCCTCCTGACTCAGTCGCTACCACGGTACCACCAATGTACTCTGTCTGCGTTATCACGGCCCGGGTCACCCGGGTGCATTTAATTTTTTGGCCAGCACTATGATGCTGTGCTGCTACTACTAGCACCAGTATGTTGCCATGGTCCTCCTGTGCTGCTGCTGCTGAACTGAACGCCCGCTTTGTCCTCCTCCTCCTCCTGACTCAGTCGCTACCACGGTACCACCAATGTACTCTGTCTGCGTTATCACTGCCTGGGTCACCGGGTGCATTTAATTTTTTGGCCAGCACTATGACACTGTGCTGCTACTACTAGCACCAGTATGTTGCCATGGTCCTTCTGTGCTGCTGCTGCTGCTGAACTGAACGCCCGCTTTGTCCTCCTCCTCCTCCTCCTCCTCCTGACTCAGTCGCTACCACGGTACCACCAATGCACTCTGTCTGCGTTATCACGGCCCATGTCACCCGGGTGCATTTAATTTTTTGGCCAGCACTATGACGCTGTGCTGCTACTACTAGCACCAGTATGTTGCCATGGTCCTTCTGTGCTGCTGATCTGACCACCCGCATTGTCCTCCTCCTCCTGACTCAGTCGCTTCCACCAATGTACTCTGTCTGCGTTCACACTGCCCGGGTCACCGGGTGCATTTAATTTTTTGGCCAGCACTATGACGCTGTGCTGCTACTACTACTACCAGTATGTTGCCGTGGTCCTTCTGTGCTGCTGAACTGACCGCCCGCATAGTCCTTCTCCTGACTCAGTCGCTACCACCACTGCACTCTGCGTTCACACTGCCCGTGTCCACTGACAACTCTGCTGCGATGTCATTGCTAATTGCTGCAAAAAAAAAAACAAAAAAAAAATTACAAAAACCTCTCTGGGGCCTTTTTGGCGTCAGCCACTCATCCTCCTCCAGCGGTACCTTCGCCGCCAAGTGCCATTGGAACTCGCCTTCACCTCTTTGACTGCTTAACGCGTATATCCCTTTTTAAAACCACTTATTACCAATTAATAGCCCCATTTAAAGTGTTGATTTCACTTTAAAATCCATTTTCTCTAGAGAAAAAAATGTTTGGGGAATTTTTTATGTTGAAGTTATGTTGCCCCTTATCACCTCGATAATCCATGCAATTTGGGGGATTGTAGCATGTATGGGGGCTTTGTTATTAACGTTAAAAGAAAATCTGCCTCCGGGCGGGAATCCACGCGTGATTACGTCATTCGCGGCAGAAAATCCGCGTGGTTGCGTGGACGCGAACGAAAATCCGCATGCGGCGGGGCCGAATGCGGATTTTTTTTTGCAACCACGCGGATTGCCGAATTCGTGGATGAGGCACATCCAAGCATCCCTGGTTACAAACCATGGTTGGGTACTGGGTATGGGCCATGAAGGTTATTTGGTGCCATGTGTGTGCTGGCATAGGTGGGTACTGGCTACTGGGTGCCATATGTGAGCTAGTTGCTAGGCATGTAAAATACTAAATCTCATGTGGGGGCTGAGTGCTGGTTATGGGGACAACTTGGTGCCCTGTGATTACTGGATGTGGAGGTGTGGGTGCTGGTTATGGAGGGGGTTGGTCATTATGTGGGTGTTGAGTGCAGGTACTCAGTGTCGTGTGGGTTCCGGGTATAGGTACTAGATATAATGGGGGTGCTAGGTGCGGGTACTGGGTGCCAAGCAAAGGCTGGGTACAGATGAAACTAATAGGTTCCATGTGGGTGGTGGTTGCAAGTATTGCATGCCATATGGTGGCTGGGTGTAAGTATTGGGTGCATGTACTGGGTGGCACATGGGTGTGAATACTTGGGGCCATGCCTGCTCTGTTTGCTGGTTATGGGTGGGCATTGGGTATTGTGTGGGTGCTAAGTGCAAGTATTCAGAACCTTGATGGTTCTGGTACTGGTTATCATGTGTGTGTTTGCGGATACTAGTTTTGTGGGTGTTTGTAGGTAGTGGGTGCCATGTAGAGGCTGAGTGCAGGTGTAAGTACTGGGTGCCATGTCGAGGCTGGGTGCAGCTACTGGATATTGTGTGGGTGCAGGTGTAAGTGCTGGGTGCTATGTCGAGGCCTGTTGCAGGTACTGGATATCATATGGGTACAGCTGTAAATACTGGGTGCCATGTAGAGGCTGGGTGCAGGTACTGGAAATCAAGTGGGTGCAGGTGTAAGTACTGGGTGCCATGTCGAGGCTGGGTGCAGGTACTGGATATCGTGTGGAGGAAATGGTGCAGGGTTCTGGCTAGCATGTGAGTGCTTGGTATAGAGGGAAGAAAGGGTTCAATGTAAGATGGGTGCTTGGTATGGGGGTGTCATTGTGGGTGCAGGGGGGAGGAGAGGTCCCTGTGGGTGCTTGGAACGGGATAGGACACTGAGGGTTCTGCTGGGATGAGTAAAGGTGCTGCCGGGTGAGGAAGAGGTCAGCGTGAGTGCAGGGGAATGGAGAGGTCAGTGTGCATGTCAGGAGAGGTCACTGTGCATTCTGGTGGGGGGAGAGGTCAGTGTGGATGCTGGTGAAGGAGGGGGAGAGAGGTCCCTGTGGGTGCCGAGGAGGGAGGACATCAGGGTCTTACCTGCTCCCACTCTTGGCTAGAGAAGGTCTCCTGTTGGGGCTGCCTTTCAACAAGTGTCCTGGTTGGAGGCAGAGCTACCTGCGGGTAGTGGGTGGGGCTTACCATGAAAGGGTGGGGCTTGTTTTGCACAGCCAAAGGGGCCTTTTTTTATTCACATGGAAAAAGGGGGTTGCCTGGGCACCCAGAGCACCCCCCTCTGCACGTGCCTGTACAGAGGCAAACCTCAGGTCAAAAAACAGATATTTGCCTAAGAAGGAAGCCTCTGGATGTTGTAGAGGCTTCCCACGCTGTCCTTTGGACCACCGTTGAAGCCCATAGACCCCCAAAAACAATCCAACAAGATTTGTGTCATGACCACGCTCTTCTTCAAGCATGAGTGCAGCTGTACCGTGTCTGAGTGAGTTCGGCTGACACTGCACAGTAAGCTAGGGCCACTTATGCACAAGAGGCTTCCTGCTACTATGCAGGTGCCGCCGTATTCAATTGGGTGCAACACGGTCGTGTTTGTGCACGAAAAGAAGCATGGCAAGGATCTTCCAGAGGATCCTGGGGAGTGGTGGTAGGGGCGAGGACGACATGGGAAGCCTCTGGAGGATCTAGAGACCTCCCTCTTCCTAGGGAAGTATCTGTTTTGAGGTTCACTTTAAAGGGAACCTATAGTAAACTGAGAAGGATATGGATTTTTCCTTTTAAAATAATACCAGTTGTCTGACTCTCCTGCTGATCCTGTGTCTCTAATACTTTTAGCCACAGCCCCTCAACCAGCATGCAGATCAGGTGCTCTGACTGAAGTCAGACTGGATTAGCTGCATGCTTGTTTCAGGTGTATGCTTAAAGGGAACCTAAACTGAGAAGGATATGTATTTTTCCTTTTAAAATAATACCAGTTGCCTGACTCTCCTGCTGATCCTGTGTTTCCAATACTTTCAGCCACAGCCCCTCAACAAGCATGCAGATCAGGTGCTCTGACTGAAGTCAGACTGGATTAGCTGCATGCTTGTTTCAGGTGTGTGAATGAGCCACTACTGCATCTAAAGACATCAGCAGGACTGCCAGGCAACTGGTATTGTCTAAAAGGAAGCAGCCATATCCCTCTCAGTTAAGGTTCCCTTTAAGCCACTACTGCCCCAAAGAGATCAGCAGGACTGACAAGCAACTGGTATTGTTAAGGTTCCCTTTAACCACTTCCCGACTGCCTAACGCACAGAGGCGGCCGGGAAGTGGAGCCCGCAAGGACCAGCTCACCCACAGAGGCGGCGGTCCTTTTAGGGGCATGGGCGAAGCGATCGCGTCATCCGTGACACGATCCTCCGCCGGCGCCTGTCTCCGCTCACCCGCCGGCCATACGGAAGCGCCGGCGGGATGTTAACCCCGCGATCGCCGCATACAAAGTGTATAATACACTTTGTAATTTTACAAAGTGTATTATACAGGCTGCCTCCTGCCCTGGTGGTCCCAATGTCCGAGGGACCACCAGGGCAGGCTGCAGCCACCCTATGTCGCACCCAAGCACACTGATTTCTCCCCCCACTGCCCCAGATCGCCCGCAGCACCCCTCAGACCCCCCCCTGCCCACCCCCCAGACCCCTGTGTGCACCCAATCACCCCCCTAATCACCCATCAATCACTCCCTGTCACTATCTGTAAACGCTATTTTTTTTTATCCCCCCCCCTGCCCCCTCCTGATCACCCCCCCCCCCCCGTGTACTGTATGCATCTATCCCCCTGATCACCTGTCAATCACGGGCACCCAATCACCCGCCTACACGCTCAGATTGCCCTTAGACCCCCCCTTATCAATTCGCCAGTGCAATATTTACATCTGTTCTCCCCTGTAATAACCCACTAATTACCTGTCAATCACCTGTCAATCACCTATCAATCACCCGTCAATCACCCCCTGTCACTGCCACCCATCAATCACCCCCTGTCACTGCCACCCATCAATCAGTCCCTAACCTGCCCCTTGCGGGCAATCTGATCACCCACCCACACCAATAGGTCGCCCGCAGATCCGACGTCAGATCACCTCCCAAGTGCAGTGTTTACATCTGTTCTCCACCCTAAACACCCACTAATTACCCATCAATCACCCCCTGTCACTGCTACCTATCAGATTAGACCCCTATCTGCCCCTAGGGCACTCAATCACCCGCCCACACCCTCAGAATGCCCTCAGGCCCCAGCCCTGATCACCTCGCCAGTGCATTGCTTGCATCTATTCCCCCCTCTAATCACACCTTGAGACACCCATCAATCACCTCCTGTCACCCCCTAGCACACCTACCCATCAGATCAGGCCCTAATTTGCCCCGTGTGGGCTCCTGATCACTCGGCCAAACCCTTAGATCCCCCTCAGACCCCCTTCCGATCACCTCCCCAGTGCATTGATTGCATCTATTTTCCCCTCTAACCACCCCCTGAGACACCCATCAATCACCTCCTGTCACCCCCCTAGCACTCCTATCCATCAGATCAGGCCCAATACAACCTGTCATCTAAAAGGACACCCTGCATATGACCGGTTCCACAAAATTCGTCCCCTCATAGACCACCTGTCATCAAAATTTGCAGATGCTTATACCCCTGAACAGTAATTTTGAGACATTTGGTTTTCAGACTACTCACGGTTTTGGGCCCGTAAAATGCCAGGGCGGTATAGGAACCCCACAAACTGACCCCATTTTAGAAAAAAAGACACCCCAATGTATTCTGTTAGGTGTATGACGAGTTCATAGAAGTTTTTATTTTTTTGTCACAAGTTAGCGGAAATTGATTTTAATTGTTTTTTTTCACAAAGTGTCATTTTCCGCTAACTTGTGACAAAAAATACAATCTATGAACTCACCATACTCCTACCGGAATACGTTTGGGTGTCTTCTTTCTAGAATGGGGTCATTTGTGGGGTTCCTATACTGCCCTGGCATTTTAGGGGCCCTAAACCGTGAGGAGTAGTCTAGAAAACAAATGCCTCAAAATGAACTGTGATTAGGATGTTGGGCCCCTTAGCGCACCTAGGCTGCAAAAAAGTGTCACACATGTGGTATCGCCGTACTCAGGAGAAGTAGTATAATGTGTTTTGGGGTGTATTTTTACATATACCCATGCTGGGTGGGAGAAATCTCTCTGTAAATGGACAATTGTGTGTAAAAAAAATCAAAAATTTGTCATTTACAGAGATATTTCTCCCACCCAGCATGGGTATGTGTAAACATACACCCCAAAACACATTATACTACTTCTCCTGAGTACGGCGGTACCACATATGTGGCACTTTTTTACACCCTAAGTACGCTAAGGGGCCTAAAGTCCAATGAGTACCTTTAGGATTTCACAGGTCATTTTGCGACATTTGGTTTCAAGACTACTCCTCACGGTTTAGGGCCCCTAAAATGCCAGGGCAGTATAGGAACCCCACAAATGACCCCATTCTAGAAAGAAGACACCCAAACGTATTCCGGTAGGAGTATGGTGAGTTCATAGACTATTTTATTTTTTGTCACAAGTTAGCGGAAAATGACACTTTGTGAAAAAAAAACAATTAAAATCAATTTCCGCTAACTTGTGACAAAAAAAATAAAAACTTCTATGAACTCACCATACTCCTAACGGAATACCTTGGGGTGTCTTCTTTCTAAAATGGGGTCATTAGTGGGGTTCCTATACTGCCCTGGCATTTTAGGGGCCCTAAACTGTGAGGAGTAGTCTTGAAACAAAATTTCTCAAAATGACCTGTAAAAATCCTAAAGGTACTCATTGGACTTTAAGCCCCTTAGCGCAGTTAGGGTGCAAAAAAGTGCCACACGTGGTATCGCCGTACTCGGGAGAAGTAGTATAATGTGTTTTGGGGTGTATTTTTACACATACCCATGCTGGGTGGGAGAAATACCTCTGTAAATGACAATCTTTTGATTTTTTTACACACAATTGTCCATTTACAGAGTTATTTCTCCCACCCAGCATGGGTATGTGTAAAAATACACCCCAAAACACATTGTACTACTTCTCCCGAGTACGGCGATGCCACATGTGTGGCACTTTTTTGCACCCTAACTGCGCTAAGGGGCCCAAAGTCAAATGAGTACCTTTAGGATTTCACAGGTCATTTTGAGAAATTTTGTTTCAAGACACAAGTCACAAGACACAAGTTAGCGGAAATTGATTTTTATTGGTTTTTTTCACAAAGTGTCATTTTCCGCTAACTTGTGACAAAAAAAAAATCTTCTATGAACTCACCGTACTACTAACGGAATACCTTGGGGTGTCTTCTTTCTAAAATGGGGTCATTTGTGGGGTTCCTATACTGTCCTGGAATTTTAGGGGCCCTAAACCGTGAGGAGTAGTCTTGAAACGAAATGTCTCAAAATGACCTGTGAAATCCTAAAGGTACTCATTGGACTTTGGGCCCCTTAGCGCAGTTAGAGTGCAAAAAAATGCCACACATGTGGTATCGCCGTACTCAGGAGAAGTAGTATAATGTGTTTTGGGGTGTATTTTTACACATACCCATGCTGAGTGGGAGAAAGATCTCTGTAAATGGACAATTGTGTGTAAAAAAAATTAAAAAATTGTCATTTACAGAGATATGTCTCCCACCCAGCATCGGTATGTGTAAAAATACACCCCAAAACACATTATACTACTTCTCCTGAGTACGGCAATACCACATGTGTGGCACTTTTTTGCAGCCTAACTGCGCTAAGGGGCCCAAAGTCCAATGAGCACCTTTAGGCTTTACAGGGGTGCTTACAAATTAGCACCCCCCAAAATGCGAGGACAGTAAACACACCCCACAAATGACCCCATTTTGGAAAGTAGACACTTCAAGGTATTCAGAGAGGGGCATGGTGAGTCCGTGGCAGATTTCATTTTTTTTTTTGTCGCAAGTTAGAAGAAATGGAAACTTTTTTTTTCTTTTTGTCACAAAGTGTCATTTTCCGCTTACTTGTGACAAAAATTAATATCTTCTATGAACTCACTATGCCTCTCAGTGAATACTTTGGGATGTCTTCTTTCCAAAATGGGGTCATTTGGGGGGTATTTATACTATCCTGGAATTCTAGCCCCTCATGAAACATGTCAGGTGGTCAGAAAAGTCATAGATGCTTGAAAATGGGAAAATTCACTTTTTGCACCATAGTTTGTAAATGCTATAACTTTTACCCAAACCAATAAATATACACTGAATGGGTTTTTTTTTAAATCAAAAACATGTTTTTCCACATTTTTCGCGCTGCATGTATACAGAAATTTTACTTTATTTGAAAAATGTCAGCACAGAAAGTTAAAAAAAATCTTTTTTTGCCAAAATTCATGTCTTTTTTGATGAATATAATAAAAAGTAAAAAAATCGCAGGAGCAATCAAATAGCACCAAAAGAAAGCTTTATTAGTGACAAGAAAAGGAGCCAAAATTCATTTAGGTGGTAGGTTGTATGAGCGAGCAATAAACCGTGAAAGCTGCAGCGGTCTGAATGGAAAAAAAGTGGCCGGTCCTTAAGGGGGGGTAAAGCCCACGGTCCTCAAGTGGTTAAGGGCCCATTTCCACTACACGCGGTATGAAGCGATCACAGCACCACAAGGAAAATGCTCCAAATTCACGTCAGTGAGTAGTAGTTTCCATTGACGTGAATTTACCTACGCAACGGAAATTATGGATAGCATGCTGCAGTTTTCCGCTGCACACATCCGATTCTCCATTGCCACCGACAGCAAGCCGCATCTGAATATCCTGCCGCTGGCCGGAAATGCTCGCGGCTGAATGCGATGCAACATGATTGTCGCATCACATTCACAATGCTAGTGGAAACTGGCCCTAAAGGCTCAGGACGCCTTTGCAGATATTTTGGGCTAATTGTCTGAATGGAATCAAACACAAGTCTACAATAATTAACTTATTCACAATATCCTAATTTTGTGAGATACTGAGTTTGTATTGCTTGTAGGCTATAATTAGCAAAATGAAATGTGTGAAATATCACTCTGCGTGCAACAAATCAATTTTATATATGAATTTACCTTTTGTATTGAATTACCGAAATAAACTTTTTGATTAATTATTACCGTATTTTTCGGTATAGAAGATGCACTTTTTCTCTCTAAAGATGGGGAGAAAAAGTCCCTGCCTTTTCTATTACAAAGAGAGGGAATCCCCGACTTACGATCAGCCACCAACCCCCCACAACGTCAGGAATTCTCTGTTTTTTCCCCTGGTTTTTGCCCTCTAAACCTAGGTGCGGCTTATATTCTGGAGCATCTTACTGTATATTCCGAAAAATATGGAATATCATTGCAGATTGCAGATTTAGAAAGCGCCAACATATTCCATGGCCTGCACAGAGTAACAAACATGGGGTACATAATAATACAGACTATGGTATGTACAAAATATTGACATTGGTACATAATACAGAATTGTTAGTTGTACTAATTACAGTGACAAATGTAATATGATGTCAAGATGTATAGCAAATTCCAAGACACAAAACGAGGAGAAAGCTAAACTTGTCCAGAGGCTGAGGGGGAATGGTTTAAGTTAGAGCAGCTGTGCCCAACCTACGGCCCGCGGGCCATTTGTGGCCCGCGAGGCCAGTTTCTGTGGCCCGCGCGGCGGTGTCCTGCGGAGGGGGAGGCTGGGGGAGACTGAGGAGGCTACCCGCGGAGGGGTAGAGGATCGGGTGGTATTGCGTAGTAAAGTATCGGCGTAGTCCCGCGCATACACGCTGGAATTCAGCCCCGGGTAGCGCTGGGATAGTTAGAAAGCCTCGCTCATTGGTTAGTGCAGAAACCTTCCCCCAATAGGAATTAGGCTGATTCCTATTGGAGGAAGGTTCCTGCACTAACCAATGAGCGAGGCTTTCTAACTATCCCAGCGCTACCCGGGGCTGAATACCAGCACATTCTCAAGTATGCGCGGGACTACGCCGATACTTTACTACGCAATACCACCAGATCCTCTCCTCCTCGAGCAGCATCCTCAGCCCCACACAGACAGGGCAGCCCACTCAGCCCCACACAGACAGGGCAGCCTCCTCAGCCCCAGACAGACAGGGCAGCCCCCTCAGCCCCACACAGACAGGGCAGCCCCCTCAGCCCCACACAGACAGGGCAGCCCCCTCAGCCCCACACAGACAGGGCAGCCTCCTCAGCCCCACACAGACAGGGCAGCCTCCTCAGCCCCACACAGACAGGGCAGCCTCCTCAGCCCCACACAGACAGGGCAGCCTCCTCAGCCCCACACAGACAGGGCAGCCCACTCAGCCCCACACAGAGCAGACAGCCCCCTCATCCCCACACAGAGCGGGCAGCCCCACACAGAAACTGGCTCACGTTCTCGCATCACAGATGATCATCTTCATTCTGTATTAAGAATAAATGTTACAAATTTGGAGCCAAATATCCAGAAATTGGTTTCTGAAAAACAGCCGCAAACTTCTCATTAAGAAAATGTGCATCAAATGGTGAGTATAACAATTCTTATATTGTCGTTTTCTTTCCATTTCCAACACCATGTTAACTGTTACTAGAAAAACGTTTAAAGTTTTACATCGAAAATTTGTATGCATGTGTTCCGGCCCTCGAGATTTTTCTTGATTTCAAGTTCGGCCCTCGGGCCAAAAAAGGTTGGGCACCACTGAGTTAGAGCATATACTTGTAGAGGTAAGGCTCATAAGAAATCTATTATATGCTTGTAGAGGTAAGGCTCATAAGAAATCTTGTATATGCTTGTAGAGGTAAGGCTCATAAGAAATCTTGTATATGCCTGTAAAGGTAAGGCTCATAAGAAATCTCGTATATGCTTGTAGAGGTAAGGCTCATAAGAAATCTTGTATATGCTTGTAGAGGTAACTTTTTCTAAAGGAAAGAAGGTTGTGTGCAGAGTGGTGACTGCGGTTGGGTAGGTATCTAAAGACTAGAGAGATGTACGGGGAAGAGACATTATGGAGAGCTTTGTAGGTTAGAGTTAAGAGTTTTACATAGAGCCTCTGGTTAATTGGCACCCAAACCTTGCCAGAGAGGAGGAGCAGATGAGGAGCAAGAAGATAAATCAAGCAGCCAAGTTCAGTACAGAGTGGATGGTTGTCAGTCTGTTACTTGGTAGTTAAAGTAGTATGTTACAATAAACCAGATGAGATATAAGATAGATGCAAGATATATTTTTGAGCTGGAGATGACAGGAGCTGGTTAGAGAGTGAATGTGAGGAAAGAGAGGAATAAATTAGAGGAATCAAGAGTGTAACATTTATTGCCATTTTAGGCAGCAAAAAGAGGACAGAGACGGTGGAAAAATGATACTGTCCATAAATACGGTGGGAGGGCTCCAAGGTTTCTCAATGTTGGACTGAAACTGCTACTCCAATTACTAGACTTATCTGTTCATAAAAAAGGACTCCCAAATGTACTGTTCTTGAGTACAAACCAGAAAGAGCGAAACATTCCTTACAAAAATTTGCTAAATATATAATGGCCTCCACTAAGGTTTACATAACCTCACAGTGGAGACAACTGGAGCTCCAATATGATGTGGTACTTATAAATCATTTTTCGATTTATGTATTTAAGAGAATCAATGCCAGAATCTCTGATACCATCCATCACTTTGAAAAGGTCTGGAGGTCTTGGGTGGACTATAGGGGAGGCTAAAGCCCAAATGCTGCAATGAACTACTAACACAGAACTAACATCCATTTACTTACCTTACAGTAGGCTATGTCGTATTAAAACACACAGTAATTAACCTTTTTCTTGGAACCCACTGCTTAACTTAAACCTGACAGTGACAATATGCAAATTTCTTTTTAATGTCACCTGTTTTGATGCTGAATGTCTATTATTAAGCATTTATATAGTGCCAACATCTTCCGCAGCACTAGTACCGTATATACTCGCATACAAGCCGAATTTTTGACCCCCAAAAAGGGGGTCAAAAGTTGGGGGGTCGGCTTGTATGCGAGTCTTCCCTGGTGGTCTAGTGGTGGGTGGTCGGGTGGTCCGCGCCCCGCTCCCCCCGCGGCCGCTGCTGCTATTACCATGTTAGACAGCGGCCGCTTCCTAATCCGCGTTCCTCTTCTTTCTCAGAGTGTATCACAGCAGCGCGCCCGGCGCTGCTGCTGTGACGATGCAGGGGGCAGGAAAGAGCGGTTCCCTTGGTAACGGCGATACAGATCGCCGCTATAGGGAGCCGCGCTCTTTCCTGCCCCCTGCATCGTCACAGCAGCAGCGCCGGGCGCGCTGCTGTGATACACTCTGAGAAAGAAGAGGAACGCGGATTAGGAAGCGGCCGCTGTCTAACAAGGTAATAGCAGTAGCGGCGGCCGCGGGGGGAGCACTACCCACCTATGCTGGGCACTATACTGGCTAAACTGGGCACTTTACTAGCCATACTTGGGTACTATACTAGCTAAACTGGGCACTATACTGGCTAAACTGGGCACTATACTGGCTAAACTGGGCACTTTACTAGCCATACTGGGGCACTATACTAGCTAAACTGGGCACTATACTGGCTAAACTGGGCACTTTACTAGCCATACTTGGGTACTATACTAGCTAAACTGGGCACTATACTGGCTAAACTGGGCACTTTACTAGCCATACTGGGGCACTTTACTAGCCATACTGGGGCACTATACTAGCTAAACTGGGCACTATACTAGCTAAACTGGGCACTTTACTAGCCATACTGGGGCACTATACTAGCTAAACTGGGCACTATACTGGCTAAACTGGGCACTATACTAGCTAAACTGGGCACTATACTGGCTAAACTGGGCACTATACTAACTAAACTGGGCACTTTACTAGCCATACTGGGGCACTATACTAGCTAAACTGAGGCACTACCTACCCATACTGGGCACTATACTGGCTATACTGGGCACTTTACTAGCTATACTGGACACTACCCACCTATACTGGGCACTATACTAGCTATATTGGGACACACTGGGGGGCTGCACCAATCCAGCATTTCCTACCACCGGCTTATATGGGGGTCAATCATTTTTCCCTGTTTTTTTCAGGGAAAAGTTGGGGGGTCGGCTTATATGCGGGTCGGCTTATATGCGAGTATATACGGTATATTGTCTTATCACTTAACTGTCTCTCAGAGGAGCTCACAATCTAATCCCTACCATACAGGCAGACAAATGACAGCGCTCAAGGCTGCACCTTACATGAAAACCAAAAGAGGCATGCAGAGCCCCACTGGGCTTGAATGCAAAACAGATGCAATTATGTACTAATTCTAATCTAAAAAAATTTGACTACAGATTGAAGCAATGAATGCAGCTAGCCACAAGTATACTTACGTTCAATTTGTACAGCGGGAGATATGGCAGCGCTTTCAAACAGATGTTGTACCCGAATAATCTATCTATATGGATGTGCAGAGCTCCAGAAACTGGACTACATTACACAACTAGCACTCCAAGCAGGTATAACAAAGGAGGGTGTTAGCTTCAGTAATGTCAGGCTTGTCTGGCTACTTGCTATAAGTCAGACTGTATGCTCATATGACTGACCTATAACTGACCTATAACCCAGCCCTAACACCTGCGTACACTCCTGCCTAACCACAAACTACACAACCCTGCCGGTACATGTAGCATACAACCTGGCACATAACATTCAACAAACACAGCAAGGTAATGCAGACACTGTATACTTGAGTAGTCACCTGAGGCCTATGGGCTGAGGTAATCCAGACGAAAATGTAATCACAATACAGATGCGTAGTCAAAGCAGGCCAACATCAGGGCAGGCAGCATTCATGCAAGGTCCTTTAACAATCCGAGGTTGGCAACAGAAAATCCAGTCAGATGCAAGGTCAGGTACAAGCTGGGTCAATAACAGGTGATCAGAAGAAACATAGTCAGGTACAATCCGGGTCGGCAATAGGTAATCCAATCTGCAAGAAGCTTTGGTCAAGAGACAGACAGAATTCTGCAGCAAGACAAGGCACTTGGTGTGAGCGCAATCTCAGCTACAAGCCCAGAATACGCTCACCTGATTCAAATACTAGCCCTGACCAATTGGAGCTCGGCGTGTCAGCTAATCCGCTGACACGCAGGGAGACACGTGGCTACTGTTGCATAGACAGAGTAACCACTGAGATGCGTTCTCTGCCTGCAAGCCTATAAGTCGGCGGCAGGGACGGCAACAAAGTGTAAGTCAGCGGCAGGGCCGTCTTCAGCGGCCTGCCGAGACCTTACAAGTAAATTTGTGCACAGATTATTCCCGACTGGACTTCCCCACGGAGATGACGGACCCTCACGGAGAAGACCTAGCACTAATCTAACAATAAAACCAATAATACCTTGTGAAGGTATAATTATGTTTTTATTGTTAGATTAGTGCTAGGACTTCCCCGTGAGGATCCGTCATTGCCCTGGGGAAGTCCAGTAGGGAATAATCTGTGCACAAAGTATTTACTGAAGCTAATACCCTCCTTTGTTATAAACTGCTTTGAGTGCTAGTTGTGTAATATTGTCCAGTTTCTGGAGCTCTGCACATCTATGCAGATATATCATTCGGGTACAACCTCTGTCTGAAAGTGCTGCCATATCTCCCTACCATAGTCATGTTTATGTACGTGAAAAAAAATGTATGTATTGTGGAGTGAATGAATCATAGGCTAGGGCCAATTTTTAGGGGGAAGCCAATTAACTTATCTGTACGTTTTAGGGATGTGGGAGGAAAGTGGAGTACCTGGAGGAAACCCATGTAGACACAGGAAAAACAAGTAAGCTCCTTGCAGATAGTGCCCTGGCTGGGATT
Source organism: Hyperolius riggenbachi (assembly GCF_040937935.1). NCBI lineage: Eukaryota > Metazoa > Chordata > Amphibia > Anura > Hyperoliidae > Hyperolius > Hyperolius riggenbachi. Next base: position 408,568,986 of record NC_090647.1, on the reverse strand, counting down.
TGACCCGGGGACCCAACGCTGCAAGTGAGAATGCTAACCACTAGGCCAGTGTACCATATATCACAGAATGAATGATTACGAAACAATAATAGCTCTTTTTAAACACTGAAAAAGGCCATAAACTTGGGTGCATCTGAGGCATCCGTATAATCAGGCCATGATTACGAAACAATAATAGCTCTTTTTAAACACTGAAAAAGGCCATAAACTTGGGTGCATCTGAGGCATCCGTATAATCAGGCCATGTGTAAATTTCGGAGCAGTTAGAAGCCCTGGGTTGGGTAATCTCGGGGGAATACATCAAATATATTCCCCTACTGATAACCTATTTTTGTTTCTTTTGGCCACGTAATTGGGTGTCCGGCTATTGCCAACAACTGGATTATAGCTATTTTATTGCAATTCCACTTGTGCTGCTATAGCCATATTTAATATTATGACCTATGGCAAAGCCAGGTGCGACGCCGCACCAAAACGACCTGACTCAATATCTGAGCCAGGACACTGCATGGAGTTTGCATACATTTCCCATATTGTGAGTGTCTTCCAGACACTTCAGTTCCTTTTCACATACCAAAAACACATCAATAACTTAATGGCTTCCCTTAAAAAAATACTGGCTTTAGACCAAGGTAAAGACATTAGGTTAGGGCCATAGCAGTGATTAGATTGTAAGATCCTCTGAGAAGCAGTTAATGACATGACAAGTTCCAAGTACCCAGTGAAGTGTAGCAAAGAATGTTAGCATGACTAATGTGTAATAGTAATATTTCTAGTAGTTACCTTCTTGAAAGAGAAACACATCCCCCCTCCCCCATAGTTTGGTAGCCAGCCTGCAAATTTAAAAGGTGTCAATGTTCCTACCTTACCAGAGCTGCAAAAGCACCGAATGGAAGCTTTTGGAAATATGCTTTTCTTGGGGGTAGGATATAACCCCAATTTTGTCAGTACTTACTTTACATCACTAAGTAGTACCATTATCCATTTCTTCTTGTCTGTTCCAATTTGTTCAAAATTTTAATTTTGGGAGAGATTATATGTGATCACTTATTTGTAAATAAAAATAATGACCAGGAATGGTCAATGAGATGCAAATACAGGTGAAACTTGAATATCGTGCAAAAGTCCATTTATCTCAGTAATTCAACCTAAATAATATAAAGAGGAACTCCAGTGAAAATGTAATAAAAAAGTGCTTCATTTTTACAAGAATTATGTATAAATGATTTAGTCAGTTTGCCCATTGTAAAATCGTTCCGCTCCCTAATTTACAATATGACATTTATCACAAGGTGACATTTTTACTGCTGGCAGATTATGTCAGTAGGAGATACTGCTTGCTCTTTTGGAAACAGCTGTCATTTCCCACAATGCAACAAGGCTCCCACAGTGTGATGTCAGAACCATGGTCCTGACATCACACTGTGGGAGGGGTTTCACCACAATAGCAGCCATACAGAGCCCCCTGATGATCAGTTTGTGAAAAGTAAAAAAATTATCATGGGAAAGGGGGTTTCAGCTACTGATTGGGGTGAAGTTCAATTATCTGTTACGGTTTCTCTTTAACTAAGGCCACATACACACATCAGACCATGGTCTTTTGAAAATGAAAGATCACAGACCAATCTTACCACCCTTCATGTAGTATGAGAGCCATACTCTACACAGTCTTTTCTATGGAGCTGAACTCCACATCAGAAAAAAATCTTTGCAAGATGCTGCACACACAGATGCTGTACAGACACAAAAGATCAGTATCTGCCAAAAATCCATTCCTGCAAATTGCAATGATAGTCTATGAGATCTGCAGAGCCTCATACACACATGATTTAACTGACATTCATCTGCAGATCAGATCCACCAGGATGGATTTTCAGATCTGCGGATGATTGCTTGATCTGCAGATGAATGTCAGTTAAATCATGTGTGTATGATGATCTGCAGATCTCATAGACTATCATTGCAATTTGCAGGAATGGATTTTTGGCAGGAACAGATCTTTTGCAGATACTGATCTTTTGTGTCTGTACAGCATCTGTGTGTGCAGCATCTTGCAAAGATTTTTTTCTGATGTGGAGTTCAGCTCCATAGAAAAGACTGTGTAGAGTATGGCTCTCATACTACATGAAGGGTGGTAAGATTGGTCTGTGATCTTTCATTTTCAAAAAACCATGGTCTGATGTGTGTATGTGGCCTAATACATGAAATAAGAACCATATGCAGGTGTTTTGAATTAATTAGCAGATGAGAGTATGACACTTTGTGCCTAGAATAGCGAACAATTTCACAATATTCGAATGGTCTGAGATTTTAATTTTAGGGTTTTCATAAGCTGTAATCCATAATCATCAAGATTCGAACAAACAAAGGCAAATATCTCGCTTTGCATGTAATAAGTCTTTCATGTATTGGTTTCATCTTTTAAAGTGTACCCGAGATGGAGCCACAGCATAAAAACATATATATACCCGGGCCTTCCCCCAGCCCACTCCAGCATGATCACTCCCATGCCATCCTCTTCTGGCTCCCCGTTCGCCCGCAACAGGCCCTGTAAAATCCTGTCAGCCAGGCACCCCCCATCTTGCTCCTGTCACTGGGAGCGTTCTGCTCCCCCGGTGATGTGAACACTCTGGGAGCATGCAAGAGGCCTGGCCGCGCATGTGCAGTTGGCCCCGGACCGAAGTTATGTATGTTTTTATGCTGTGGCCCCATCTCAGATTCCCTTTAAGTTGAATTATTAAAATAAATTGACTTTTGCACAATATTCTAATTTTGAGTTTCACCTGTAATTTTGGGTCTATGCAGAGTTATTCAAATTTGTTAAAGAGGAACAAAATAATAATGAATACAATTGCTTTTTTTGTACAATAATTATGTATAAATGATTTAGTCAGTGTTTGCCCGTGTAAAATCTTTCCTCTCCCCAATTTGCTTTCTGAAATGTATCACAGGCGGCAACATCTTTAGTGCTGGCAAGTAAGCTTTACGAAAAGTTTACTGAGATTTCTAAGATCGTTCAAAAACATAGCTGGTCTTCGCATGACAGATAGAGAATGATAGAAAAATGCTGTGAGGGAGGACTAGGGCCACATTGACCAACACCACTTAGAAATAGACAGAGCTTTGAAAACGTCTACATTGTACACTCAGAATAATTAGCAATATAACGTAGAATTGATCTACTTTTGTCCTGGTAAGAATTTTTGATGCCTGGAATGTGACCAGAAACTTTACTAATCCTGTTTAAAGCAGCTTACAAGGAAGAACGCGGCCTTCTGATTCTCCCATTATTAATCGTAGCACTGAATGAAAGATTTTTCCTAATATTCTGCGTCATGCTGCGATTGTTGTAAATGTGAATAGTTTTTCTGTTGATTGCATTCAGGGAAAATCGGAAATGCAAATCTGAAAGGAATCGCAAATCAGATTGTCAGTGTGCAGGGAGACTTATACAGTACATACCTGGGACTTTCTCCAGCCTCATGCGCAAGGGTCGCTCCCACGTCGCCGTCCTCAGTCTTCTGTATTGCCAGTACAGAGTCCCTTAACTTCAGCCAGTCTGCACAAGAGAAGTTCGCCCCCTATGCATCTCTCTGGCGGCTGCTAGAGATCCGTAGAGGGCGCACTTCTCTTGCGCAGACTGGCCAAAGTTACGAGACCCGGTACCGGCGCTACAGAAGACTGAGGACGGCGGCGTGGGAGCGATTCATGCGCATGTGGCTGGAGGAAGCCCCAGGTATGTATAAAACTTTTAGTTTAAATCATCTCTGGTTTCCTTTAAGACTGCTCCATGTTTGCCTTCAATGTAATTGTAATTCTTTTCTGTGGAATTACCTTTTTCATGTACCGTAAGTAGAGTGAATCACAGGTATGAGTCCTAAATTGTGGCCCCCCATCCTGCCTGGCTAAGCTGTTTTCACTAATTAACTTTCACCAACTCATCATATATTTAGGACATGATTAGCGGGGGAATGGTCACATTTTGTGTAAGTACCTAGAAGAAGCTATGTGGTCTGGCTTTAAGAGCGGTCTTCAACTAGGAATTGCAATAATGCGATTCCTAGTCCATGGAACACACATGATTACAGCGTGAATCCAACAGGTGTCACGCCATGATAGCTGTAAACAGGATCAGTAAACACATGAAAAATGCGGCAGGACTTATGTCTGTGATAAAATACGATCCAAAGGCTCTTGGAATCGGATCGCAAAATGCAGACAGTGGAAAACAGCCCTTAATTTTTGCTCTTCTCCCGTGCCTGTTCAATGACAAGCTCAGTTACATATATTGCACAAATTGTCAGTTGAGATATTTATTGCACTCTGAGAAAAAACAAACAAATGTGTGCAACTTCTTCTGCAACGGCTTTCTTCTTGTAATAATAATTCAGGACCCATTCCAAAACCCTTCTCTTTCAGTAACTGTATGCAAGCAAGGCTTTCTTGAAGTGGTTATACGATAAATGAAACCTACACAGATAATCATATTACACTGTTTTATTTTGTAGTTTCTATCTAAATCTATTTGTAATATAGTCTATTGCACAATGTGAATGTTTTGTTTGTTTTCCCATGTAAGAGTAACATTCAGTGATGGGGCTTTCATCGCCATTTACAGTACAGTTTTGGCACTAGTCAGAAAAGCACACACCATTAAATAAATATAAAAAGTAAATTTATAAAGTAACACTAACAAACATATAAAGACCTATCATGATAACAGCAAAAGCAATACAAGTAACAAAGTTGTCTTGTATAAATTAAACTTTCCAGTCTTTAGATGGTGGTGTAGACTATAACAATAGTTCTTTGTAAGCTCTTTCTATGTTTAAGCATATACAGTATAAGAAAACGTGTTCTAGAGCAAAACAAGGCATTCTTGTCAGACAAGAAAATTCCACTCTTATCACTTTCACGCAGATTTCTGTCTTATGTCACGTCCCTTCTTAAGATGCAAGGCCAAGTAAGAAGCCACCAATAAAGCCCCCGGATACGACAATATTTTGCTTGAGAAAATTTGTTGACTGAAAAGATAAAAAGAATGGTCAAATCCAATTAGTCTTACAAGAAATCTTTAGTTAGCTGTTGTGGGTTTTTTGGAAGGAGACAGTACAGTACTCTGGCTGCCATGCTGATCTTTTGACTTAACCAATGTCTGTATCACATACCTGCAACAAACATGCAGCCAGTAAAGTCACACGCAAAACACATTATCTACATAGTTCTGTGGCGTGATTCAAACAATATAAAGGCAAAGAATCAGTATGACAGCCAGACAAATAACATTTTCCAAATAAAAATGGCAATGTCTGTATTTATACAGATTTTCTTTAAAGTGTACCTGCAGTGAAAAAAGTACCCCTAGGGGGTACTTACCTTGGGATGGGGACGCCTTCTATATGCCTTCAAACTACTTGAGGGGCTTGCTTACAAAAGATTATTAGTATTTCTCAACAACCTTGCTATTTGACCTTTTTCCATATCTTCTCTGGGGTTGTAAAGAAATCGCTCAATATTGGAAAGAGGTACACAAGTGGATAGAGAGAACATTGAAAAAAAAAATCCATTTCACCCTGCACAGTTATTATTGGGTATAGTTCATAAAATACTGGTCAAACAAAATCGCATAGACTAACATTTCGATGCTCGATACCATATGCATAAAAGCTAGTTATTCTCAGCTGGAAACAAGCAACTTTGCCAACTAGTTCTGGCTAGGTAAAAATATGTAAATAAGGTTTTAACCACCCTTAAAAAGTTTATGAAAAACACAAAGCCTCAATGATATTTGAAAGGTTGATTTAAGAAAAGCTTAAAGAGGAACTGTTGAGAAAATCTTAAAATTTAAAACACATACAAATAAGAAGTGCATTTCTCCCAGAGTAAAATGAGCCATAAATTACTTTTCTCCTATGTTCCTGTCCCTTACAATAAGAAGTAGAAATCTGTCATTACCGACAGATTTTGGACTAGCCCATCTTCTCATAGGGGGGTTCTTAGGGTTTTCTTTACATTTAAAAGCACTGAGGGCTGGGGCACACCGAGCGGCTTTTCGAGTGTTTCTGCAGCCGCTTGCGGCTGCGGATACGCTAGGGTAATGCATTTCAATGGAGGTGTGCACACCAGAGCGGGAGGAGTTTTGCGGAAACTAATCCTCCCGGGGTGAGGCATTTTTTGGATTGCGGAGGCATTCCTGCCTCAATTTTAAGTATAGGAAAAATGCAAACCGCTCTGAAAAACGGCAGATCAGAGCAGTTTGCCAGGCGGTTTTGGTACAGAAGCTGTTCAGTAACAGCTTTACTGTAACAATATATGAAATGTACTACACTGAAATCCGCAGCAGCAATCCGCAAAATGCTAGCAAAACGCATCATAAAAATAAAAAAAAAAAGCGTTTAAAAATCTGCTACCATTTTGCGGATCTGCTAACTGGTTTTGGTGTGCACCGGGCCTTAGTGAATGGCAGTTGCTCTGTCCAACTGCCAAATTAGTGTACCGCGAGCAGGGAGGCAGGCCAGCATTTTTGTATAAATCTTTTTCAGGGAATGTCTTTATAAAGAATAAAGGCCATGCTGAGAATCCCCTACGGAGAGATGGACTAGCCCAAAACCTGTGGGTAACGTCAGATTTCTACTACCTACTGTGAGTGACAGCAACATAGGAGAAAAGTAATTTATGGCTCATTACTCTGGGAGAAATGTAGATCTTATTTGTATAGGTTTTGAATTTTAAGATTTTTGTGACAGTTATTATTATTGATTTATAAAGCACCAACATGTTCCGTGGCGAGTTCCTCTACATAGGCTCACCAATGGCTGTGTGAACGAAGTACAAACTGTCTTTATATACTGATGAGTCTGTCGGAGGGGTCGGGGGCAAGTCCCACTTAGCCTTATGTGGTCTTTTTGGCTGCTTGTTCGGTTTTATTTTGCTTATATATTTGTGCAGGTTATATTTGCTTATATTGTTGCATCATAAAGTTTGTCAATAATAATTGGCTTGGGGAAAAAAAGAAAAAAAATATTGCTTTTTGACCCATCTGGTTTTAAACCTGTCCTATCCAATGAAAGGTCTCTCACAAAATATGTGCGATGACCTCCTCAGAGTCAAGTCATAATACAACTTTTCTATCTTCTGCCCTGTTTTTTTTTTCTTATTTATCCACTTCTGACATGGTTGATCACCCTCACCTATTCCAAACTGTGCAGTCTATCTGCGTTGGTGACACTTCGGGATGGTCAATACGATAATAATTGAGTTGATTTAGATCTTTATGCAAATGTGTGCAGCTTGAAAATACACTAATCAAATGCAATAGCAGCTTGATTTGCTGCTTCCATTTGCAACTCGTTCACCATCCCTAGTGACACTGCCCCTACTTGGTTTGCTTCCTACTTCCTGACCACTTGTTTCAAATCTCTTTCAATGGTAGCTCTTCCTCTCATAACTCCCTCCATCTTGGTGTCCCGCATGATTATACAAACTGTACACAGGAAGTATTCTAGACAGCGATTGAACTGTACAACAAAGCTGTGAGAATTGCTAAACACTACACGCTCTTGGATACTGCAACATCCTTCTGTCTGGTATTAATCTAACTACACACTTGAACTAGCAATCAATTATGAATGTTGCAGCCAGACCGTTCTATCCTCCTCACAAGTCCTCATCTGCAAATCTCTACAGCAACTTCTATTAAACCTTAGAATAAAGTTCAAACTGCGGTGCATTGCCTTTAAATCATTCCAATTCTGTTCCAGTTACATTTCTGCCCTACTAAAATACACCCTAACCACCCTCTTCTAATGACTTACTAATAACCTCTTCCCATGCATTGCTCTATTTCTATTACATCTCTAAAGATGCATTCATTCTTTAGAATTTCCTTTGTAACGTTTGTTTTACTCCTACCTTCGATGTATTATAAAAAGCCTGCACAATTCACCTCTAAACTAAATTAACCATCTTACGCTTAATCTCAAACTAGCCACAGTTCCATTTTTTCTTCCTATTGTATACTATATTCCTCCACCCACTAGATTAAACCCAAATAAGCAGGGTCTTCATCCTCCTCCATCACAGTATGCACGCTAATTTGTCACTTGGACTGCTTAGTGAGTGTTCAGTGCTGAGTAACAGGACAGTGTTTTATAAAATTAAAGCTGATACTTCACTGTCAGAGATAAAGTGAAAATAGCCATAAATGGGCAGGCAACAATGTAGTAATAGGCAAATTGAAAGATGGCTAGAGTCTAAGCAAACAAAGATCAATTGAATTTAAAGGACAACTACAGGGAGTGCAGAATTATTAGGCAAATGAGTATTTTGACCACATCATCCTCTTTTTGCATGTTGTCTTACTCCAAGCTGTATAGGCTCGAAAGCCTACTACCAATTAAGCATATTAGGTGATGTGCATCTCTGTAGTGAGAAGGGGTGTGGTCTAATGACATCAACACCCTATATCAGGTGTGCATAATTATTAGGCAACTTCCTTTCCTTTGGCAAAATGGGTCAAAAGAAGGACTTGACAGGCTCAGAAAAGTAAAAAATAGTAAAATATCTTGCAGAGGGATGCAACACTCTTAAAATTGCAAAGCTTCTGAAGCGTGATCATCGAACAATCAAGCGTTTCATTCAAAATAGTCAACAGGGTTGCAAGACGTGTGTGGAAAAACCAAGGCGCAAAATAACTGCCCATGAACTGAGAAAAGTCAAGCGTGCAGCTGCCAAGATGCCACTTGCCACCAGTTTGGCCATATTTCAGAGCTGCAACATCACTGGAGTGCCCAAAAGCACAAGGTGTGCAATACTCATTGACATGGCCAAGGTAAGAAAGGCTGAAAGACGACCACCACTGAACAAGACACAAGCTGAAACGTCAAGACTGGGCCAAGAAATATCTCAAGATTTTTCTAAGGTTTTATGGACTGATGAAATGAGAGTGAGTCTTGATGGGCCAGATGGATGGGCCTGTGGCTGGATTGGTAAAGGGCAGAGAGCTCCAGTCCGACTCAGATGCCAGCAAGGTGGAGGTGGAGTACTGGTTTGGGCTGGTATCATCAAAGATGAGCTTGTGGGGCCTTTTCGGGTTGAGGATGGAGTCAAGCTCAACTCCCAATCCTACTGCCAGTTTCTGGAGGACACCTTCTTCAAGCACTGGTACAGGAAGAAGTCTGCATCCTTCAAGAAAAACATGATTTTCATGCAGGACAATGCTCCATCACACACGTCCCAGTACTCCACAGCATGGCTGGCAAGAAAGGGTATAAAAGAAGAAAAACTAATGACATGGCCTCCTTGTTCACCAGATCTGAACCCCATTGAGAACCTGTGGTCCATCATAAAAATGTGAGATTTACAAGGAGGGAAAACAGTACACCTCTCTGAACAGTGTCTGGGAGGCTGTGGTTGCTGCTGCACGCAATGTTGATGGTGAACAGATCAAAACACTGACATAATCCATGGATGGCAGGCTTTTGAGTGTCTTTGCAAAAAAAGGTGGCTATATTGGTCACTGATTTGTTTTTGTTTTATTTTTGAATGTCAGAAATGTATATTTGTGAATGTTGAGATGTTATATTAGTTTCACTGGTAAAAATAAATAATTGAAATGGGTATATATTTGTTTTTTGTTAAGTTGCCTAATAATTATGCACAGTAATAGTCACCTGCACACACAATTCCCTTTTGAAATAGCTAAAACTAAAAAACTAAAAACTACTTTCTAAAATATTCAGCTTTGATATTAATTAGTTTTTTGGGTTCATTGAGAACATGGTTGTTGTTCAATAATAAAATTATTCCTCAAAAATACAACTTGCCTAATAATTCTGCACTCCCTGTATAAGGAGAGTGTCACGGAATAGCCGTGAGAAACGCAGGTGAATCTAGAGAATTCACAGTCGCTTTCCTGATCGCTCCCTGTCGGATCTGAGCAGTCGTGCAAGCGATCCGAAAATTACATTTTGTGTTGTTTTAAATCCAGAGATCTGTTTCCCTGTGAGCCAGAGCAGTCCCCTCACCCCTCAGGAATGTCGCACATGGCTGGACTCCCTGCAGGGCCCAGCTCATTCCCCCTACAGCAGATGTCCCCATGAAAAGGACCAGGAAACTGGCTCCACAGGGGGGCCATAGAAAGCCAGACGATCCGGCACCAAGCACGGGCCATAAGAAAAGAATGGGTGGTATGATTTCCTGTCAGCATATGAAAACCGTATGTCCCACAGCTATAAAATTCATATCGTCTTGTTCGGTAAAATCTGGCCATCGTGCTGATATGAAATTCGTTGGGATAGACCGTTCGGTTATCGAGATATGAATCTTCTCAGGAGCCTGACCCGCTAGCTTAGCCGTGTCTGATGTCATATTAATCTGTATTTTCCAACAAGTCTGAAGCTGCTACCCCCCTAAATATAACGTGTATGGTTCAGGAGTTACAGCATTTCATAAGTTTAGCCCTAAAATCTCTCAGAGGGAATGAACTGTCATTGGTGGGTGACTCAGAGAAGCTGGCATTGCCACACCCCCAAACCAGCTTCATCAAAAGCACCTGGCCAGCAGGCGGGCAGGGAATTCCTCCCTTTACCATCTTCATGACACACGGCCACTATGAGGAACAAGTGGTGGCCATCTTGCCAGAGCTGAAACAAAGGACATCCTCCATTTTGTTTGGATTCTAAATCTTGCTGAACTTTACTCTGAAACAAAGAACTCTAAGAACTTGAAACCGTTTTGCTTGAACTTGATGATTTTCCCGCAAAAGGACATATTTCCACAAACCATAAGTATTTTCTCCCTCTTTATTTCATACTGGCTATTACTGTCTTAATAATTGTGATTTTAATATTTGTCTGTATATATTAATTATTTATATTGCGTGAATAAACGACTTTCTCCAAGTCATTCACTGTCCGCTACCCTGCTTATCAGCACACACAGAACGGATCCCGGGTCTCTGAAGATACGCTACTGTTTGTTTGTTGTTGGCTAGACAGAATACCGTGTGTTTAACCGTTTTATTCGCAGGACTAGTCAGTCAGTTAGTGGGCTCCACGGTCCCATGGTAACCGCGGTGGTGGCAGTTTACTCTGAACCAGTGGGTGTAATCACCCGTGTCTCACAGGCTCCCTTCTGAGTTGTCTGCGGCTAATTCTTAACGGTTCCTGCGCATTGACTGCGACCAGAGTTCGCACGATCTGTGCGCTGGGACCGTTTAGAAGGCTAAGTGCGGTCAGCCACTAGGGCTCCTGTGACAGTGTTAGGCAGCGGTTGGGACCTGTGTTGTGCTGAAAGTATCTAAGATAGCGCTAGCGCTATCAAGAAACGAACTAATTCGTTGGTGTAGCTGGAAGGCAATATATTTTTTATATATACAGAGAGACTGTGTAGCCAGTACCCCTCCCCAAAAGTTTTATTTTATTTGGCATGGAAATGTCCGGGAACTACCAGAACATGTGCCTGTCGGACCTGCAAAATCTTTGCCAAGCGAGAGGCATTGACGTCGGCCGCAGGAAACAACAGGACCTGATAGCAGACTTGTCCAGATGGGATACCCAGCAACTGCGGGAGCCGGGAGTGTCCGCTGAGGTGGATACCAGCCCATCTGACAATCGAGGGGAACCAGAGGCTGAAGATCCTAGGCGTACAGAGGTTGTGCATCCTGAGGGCCCTGCATCAACAGTTACGCAGGAGAATGTCAGTGTGGTCCCCAATCTTAGAGGTTCTGAAAGTACTCGCCCGGAACTGGCCAGTACTGGACTGTCCATGGGTGCTGACCCGGTAATGCAGCAGGCATTACAAAAGCTGATGGAAACTGACCTGGAAAAGTACATGCAGTACATGGAAGCACGAGAGGAACGGGAGCGCCAATCTGCAGAACGCCACGCAGAGAGGGATGCCGCTGAGCGAGAACGGGAGCGCCAACGACAGCATGAGCTAAACATGGCAAAAGTGCAACAGGCCAGCCGGAGTTCACCGCCCAGCCTCCCTGCTGAAGGAGCTGCAGCACCCGTAAGTGCAAAATTTAAATTTGCTAATATTGAGAAAGACACAGACATTGACTTGTTTTTGCGATCTTTCGAAAAAGCATGCCGTCAGTATCGTCTGTCCCGAGACCAGTGGGCCAGACATCTGACACCTTTGCTGCGCTACAAAGCGCTTGATGCTTTCGCAGAATTGCCTGCAGAAAAGGATAATGATTATGCTGCTATAAAAGACGCTATCATTACTAAGTACCAGCTGACGCCAGAAGCCTATCGCAAAAAGTTCAGGGCCTGGCAGAAAAAGTCTTCTGATTCGTACCGAGATGTGGTCAGCAGCTTGCTCACCACACTCCGCCAGTGGACTCTAGGCCTCACCAAAGGGTCTTATGGCGTCCTGGAGGACTTGATAGTCCTCGAACAATTTCTGAACATTTGCCCTGCTGATGTACGACAATTTGTGTTGGAGCGCAAGCCTGCGTCAGCAACTGTCGCTGCAGACCTCGCTGAGACCTTTGCAACTACCCGGGTGTCTGATACCCGCAGAACTGTCCCATCCAGCTGGAGAGGAGGTCAGCCCAATACCTCGGCAGACTCTCCTGCCCCTGTGAGCCGTCACCCACAGAGGCCACCCAGCACAGCTTCTGCACCCAGGGCTGCAGCCTCTGGAGAGGTCACCTGTCACTACTGCCACAAGACAGGACACATGAAGTTCACTTGTCCGGAGCGGAAGCAGACCACCCCAGCACCTGGACCACCCGCACCTCGCCCGCGGCAGACACCACCCGCCAGTGTACCCCAACCAGGAGCCGCATCCAACCTGATGTTTGCCAAGGGGGCAGGGAACTCCCCCATCACAAGCAATCACCAGCTGGTTACTGTGAATGACCAGCTTGTCACGGGTTTCCGTGACACCGGAGCAGATGTCACTCTGGTGCGTGCACACCTTGTCCCCGCAGAGGCCATCATTCCTGACCAGTACCTCACCCTCACTGGAGTGGGGGGCACTCTTTCTCACATTCCCCAAGCTCGGGTGTCCATCGACTGGGGGGTGGAGGTCCACGAGAAGGTCGTTGGGATCCTGGACCAACTGCCGGTCCCTGTTTTGCTGGGGACCGACTTGGGCACGCTGGTGTCGTACTATGAACCTGCACCAAGCCCTGTGGAATGCCAAGACAGAGACGGACTCTCTGCCCACACCCAGGTACTTTGCACCCAGGGGCAAGAACAGGGGGAAGGTGGGTTGAACGTGCCCAGTTCACGGGTACCTGTGTTTGATGTACAAACTGTCTGTGATGAAAATGTTCATGTTACTGTTATTAATGCTTGTGACAATGATGTAGGTAATGCCAATATGTGCCATTCTGAAGGGATACCTGTGCTAGCGGTAACACGCAGCCATACTGCTCAGAACCTGAGCTCAGAACAGGTGGAAGAGGTTCCGGCCTCCTCCCCCTCCTCTGACCACAGGGATGGTACCCTTCAGCCACTAACCTCATACGCCACGGGCCAGCTGGCTGAGAGTGAGAGTGCTGCATTTGTGCAAGCACTCCAGACTGACCCTAGCCTCGAGGCCCTCAGAAAACAGGCTTCTGAGCCCCTCACTGACGAGGCTACGTTCAAGGTATACTGGGAAGGTGGGAAGTTGTACAGTGAGCCTGTACACCCCACCGAAGGTGAAATGGGGATGGGTACCAAGTTGCTTGTGGTACCTAGTGCCTTCCAGGGGCATGTGCTGAAGTCCGCACATGACATTTCCCTGGCCGGGCACTTGGGGATCCACAGGACACTTGATCGTATCCGGGGACATTTCTACTGGCCTCGAATGCGGATAGATGTGACGAACTACTGCCGCTCATGTACCATTTGCCAAAAGGTAAAAAGGGCTGGGAATCCCCGCAAAGCTCCCTTGTGTCCACTGCCAATCATAGGTGAGCCCTTTCACAGAGTGGCAGTCGACATAATTGGACCGTTGCCCACTCCCAGCAGCAGTGGCAAAAGGTACATCCTGACGGTGGTGGATTACGCCACCCGCTATCCTGAGGCCATGGCACTTTCATCCCTGAGGGCGGACAAGGTAGCCGACGCGCTACTTAACATTTTCTCCCGAGTCGGGTTCCCTGCGGAGATGCTCTCTGATCAGGGAACCCAGTTTATGTCCGGACTCATGGAGGCCCTGTGCAAAAAGATACAGATGACGCACATTGTCTCCAGTCCCTACCACCCGCAGACCAATGGACTGTGTGAAAGGTTCAACGGGTCGCTGAAGCAAATGCTGACCACGTTTGTTGAGTCGCAAGGTGGGGACTGGGAACGATACCTGCCTCATCAGTGTTCTCCCCAGAGCCTATTAGCCGGGCGGAGCGCCCACCTGGGTCTCTGTTCCCGCCCGGCTGCTGTGATTAGGCTCTAAAGGATCAGGATTAGGATCTAAAGCAGAGACTCATTCCTCTGCACGGAGTTTTGAATCATTTCTCTGCAGTTTTGAATCATTCCTCTGCGCAGAGTTTCGATTCATTCCTCTGCACGGAGTTTTGAATCACTAGCCCTCCTCCTCCTAGAATCTCCGCCCTCCTCCTCCTCAGCTCCTTCCTATCAGCAGCGTGGAGGGGCGGGGAAAGCTCCTAGCACAGAGCAGAGATGAGTCAGACCGCGGAAGCTTTCAGCTGCAGTCCAGACTTCAGGCACAGAATAGAATCTGCAGCTCGATTGCTTTCCTTTTGGTGAGTCACCTGATCTCCCCCAGCTACTACAGTGCACAGACACTCCTTTCCCTGCAATGTCCAGAAGCCTCAAATACTGGCTAATCAACACATTTCCTTTTTTCTACTGATAATACAGATAACAAGCTGTTTACAGGATCTGTAACCTGAACCTGGTGCTGCATTCACTCTGCCTACTGTGTTCCTGCACTTCATCACAAACTGACCCCCAAGTGTTCAGTCAAATTACTGAGATATCCAGCTTCCAGTATGGGCAAATGAATGGCAAAACGTTCAGTACAGCATGTTTAACTTATCTTTGCTCAGCAGTTACAGTTTTAGGTTGAACAGAAGATTTACAGCCATCCAGTTCAGCCAGAATACTAAATCATTGTAGCATGGTTTTTACAGTCTTCTCTGGAGTTCTCACCATGATTGTCACCTGCCTGTGTGATTTTAGTCAGCACTCCTATACAGCAGCAGGAGTCACATACATTGCATGCTGGGAGTGGTTAATGATGTCTGGTCATATATGTGATGATGGGGGCTATGGCACTAAGGCCCCTTTCACACTGGGGTGCTTTTCAGGGAATGTCCAGAGCTTTACCGAATGCCAGCAAACAGAGGTACTATGACAAAGTTGCCCTGTGTTAGCATTTACACTACAGTTGCAATTTGTATGAAAATATCATACATATACAGCATTTTGGAAGCGCTCGCAATGTGATTTTTTTTTCTCAAACAAGTTATTCCCCCCCTTTCCCCCAAACCAGCACGATCTAGAAATCTCCCCATCTAGTGTGACCCTCCCTCTCCAGCAGCACCCAGCGTGACCTTACTTCCCCACCCTGCTACTTTTTCGTGCCACCCGGCTACAAAATATTTCTGGGGAGAACACTGCTCATCTGTTGTTTGCATACAGGGAGGTGCCGCAGGAATCTACCGGGTTCTCCCCGTTCGAGCTCCTGTATGGTAGGAATGTCCGAGGACCACTACAATTGATGCGGGAGACGTGGGAGGGCAAGGGGGACCCCACAGATGTCTCTGTAGTTGATTATGTTCTCAGGTTCAGGGACAAGATGGAGTCCCTCACGGAAATAGTAACGGAAAACATGGCCCAGGCTCAGGCGAAACAAAAACTCTGGTATGACCGCACTGCTGGAGAGAGGTCATTTGAAGTAGGTGACAAAGTGTATGCCCTTCTTCCAGTGAGGCAGAACAAGCTGCAAGCGGCCTGGGAGGGACCCTACACTGTGGTGCAACGGTTAAACCCTCTGACATATCTGGTGAACATGGGAGGCAGGAAACAGAAAAGCTTTCATGTCAACATGCTGAAGGCCCACCATGACAGGACCAAATATGTGCTGCCAGTGTGCAGCCGGTTAGAGCAGGGAGAGGCAGACCCCCTGTTAGACCTGCTGGCTGACATACGAGATGTGGACAGCGACCTAAGCGTCAACCCACAACTCTCCTCGTCCCAGCAAGAGCAGTTGCAGGAGGTGCTGGGTTCGTACCAGCACACCTTCTCCTGTGCCCCGGGGCGGACCAGTCTGGCAGTGCATAGGGTAGATACGGGCACCCATCCCCCCATCAGGCAATCCGCTTACCGCGTCTCCCCAGAGGTGCAAGCGGACATGCAGAAAGAGGTGAGGGAGATGCTGGAGCTAGGGGTGGTTCAAAAGTCCTGTAGTGCCTGGGCAGCCCCTGTTGTCCTGGTCCCCAAGAAGGACCAGACAACTCGGTTCTGCGTGGACTACAGGAAGTTGAACGCCATCACCACTACAGACGCCTACCCCATGCCTCGCATCGATAAGTTGTTGGATACGCTGGCGTCCGCCAGGTACCTATCAATCATGGATCTGAGCCGGGGGTACTGGCAGATACCACTTGCACCTGACGCGAGGCAGAAGTCAGCCTTCATCACCCCTTTTGGCCTCTTCGAGTTCACGATGATGCCCTTTGGGATGAAGAACGCTCCTGCCACGTTTCAGCGGGCCGTAAACGACCTGCTGGAGGGACTGCAAGGGTTCGCTGTAGCGTACTTGGATGACATTGCGGTGTTCAGCCCCACCTGGGAGGAACACCTCAAACACCTGTCCCAGGTACTAGAGAGGCTGGCCGTAGCCAATCTGACAGTTAAGCCAAGTAAGTGTCAGATTGGTATGACCGAGGTGCAGTACTTAGGTCACCGGGTGGGGGGGGGTAACACCCTGAAACGGAAAAGGTTGACGCCATCCTGGCATGGCCTCGGCCTATCACGAAAAAGCAGGTCCAGGCGTTCCTGGGGACCGCCGGCTACTGTAGGAAATTTGTTCCAGCCTATAGTACCCTGGCGAAGCCCCTGACCGATGCCACTAGCAACAAACACCCCAAGGTTGTTAGCTGGACCCCCGCTTGCGAGAACGCCTTCCAAGCATTGAAGCAGGCACTCGCGAGTGCCCCTGTGCTTCAAGCCCCGGATTTCAGTCGTCGGTTTGTTGTGCAAACCGATGCCTCTGACTACGGTCTCGGCGCAGTCCTCAGCCAGGTGGATGGAGAGGGAGATGAACACCCTATCCTCTACCTGAGCCGGAAGCTCCTGCCCCGAGAGGTAGCCTACTCCACAACTGAAAAGGAGTGCCTAGCGATCGTGTGGGCCCTACAGAAACTACAATCGTATCTGTACGGCCGCTCCTTCACGATCATTACCGACCATAACCCCCTCAGTTGGCTAAACCGTACTGCTGGGACCAATGGCAAGCTCCTACGGTGGAGCCTGTCATTGCAACAGTACGACTTTACGATCCAACACAAAGCAGGCAGCCGACACCAAAACGCCGATGGGCTGTCCCGGTGTCAGGGGGAACTAGACCCAACAGCACCGATGGCTGCTACGGCGGATGTCTTGCTGACAACCCCCCCGTCAGGAAAGGGAGGTGTCACGGAATAGCCGTGAGAAACGCAGGTGAATCTAGAGAATTCACAGTCGCTTTCCTGATCGCTCCCTGTCGGATCTGAGCAGTCGTGCAAGCGATCCGAAAATTACATTTTGTGTTGTTTTAAATCCAGAGATCTGTTCCCCTGTGAGCCAAAGCAGTCCCCTCACCCCTCAGGAATGTCGCACATGGCTGGACTCCCTGCAGGGCCCAGCCCATTCCCCCTACAGCAGATGTCCCCATGAAAAGGACCAGGAAACTGGCTCCACAGGGGGGCCATAGAAAGCCAGACGATCCGGCACCGAGCACGGGCCATAAGAAAAGCATGGGTGGTATGATTTCCTGTCAGCATATGAAAACCGTATGTCGCACAGCTATAAAATTCATATCGTCTTGTTCGGTAAAATCTGGCCATCGTGCTGATATGAAATTCGTTGGGATAGACCGTCCGGTTATCGAGATATGAATCTTCTCAGGAGCCTGACCCGCTAGCTTAGCCGTGTCTGATGTCATATTAATCTGTATTTTCCAACAAGTCTGAAGCTGCTACTCCCCTAAATATAACGTGTATGGTTCAGGAGTTACAGCATTTCATAAGTTTAGCCCTAAAATCTCTCAGAGGGAATGAACTGTCATTGGTGGGTGACTCAGAGAAGCCGGCATTGCCACACCCCCAAACCAGCTTCATCAAAAGCACCTGGCCAGCAGGCGGGCAGGGAATTCCTCCCTTTACCATCTTCATGACACACGGCCACTATGAGGAACAAGTGGTGGCCATCTTGCCAGGGCTGAAACAAAGGACATCCTCCATTTTGTTTGGATTCTAAATCTTGCTGAACTTTACTCTGAAACAAAGAACTCTAAGAACTTGAAACCGTTTTGCTTGAACTTGATGATTTTCCCGCAAAAGGACATATTTCCACAAACCATAAGTATTTTCTCCCTCTTTATTTCATACTGGCTATTACTGTCTTAATAATTGTGATTTTAATAATTGTCTGTATATATTAATTATTTATATTGCGTGAATAAACGACTTTCTCCAAGTCATTCACTGTCCGCTACCCTGCTTATCAGCACACAGAACTGATCCCGGGTCTCTGAAGATACGCTACTGTTTGTTTGTTGTTGGCTAGACAGAATACCGTGTGTTTAACCGTTTTATTCGCAGGACTAGTCAGTCAGTTAGTGGGCTCCACGGTCCCATGGTAACCGCGGTGGTGGCAGTTTACTCTGAACCAGTGGGTGAAGTTGTAATCACCCGTGTCTCACAGGCTCCCTTCTGAGTTGTCTGCGGCTAATTCTTAACGGTTCCTGCGCATTGACTGCGACCAGAGTTCGCACGATCTGTGCGCTGGCACCGTTTAGAAGGCTAAGTGCGGTCAGCCACTAGGGCTCCTGTGACAGAGAGGGATATGGAGGCTGCCATGTTTATTTCCTTTTCAGTAATACTAGTTACCTGGCTATCCTGCTGATCCTCTGCCTCTAATACTTTTAGCCATAGACCCTGAACAAATTAATGCAGATCAGGTGTTTCTGACATTATAGTCAGATCTTACAAGATTAGCTGCATGCTTGTTTCTGGTGTGATTCAGACACTACTGCAGCCAATTAGGTCAGCAGGGCTGCCAGGCAAATTTGTTTAAAAATGAAATAAATATGGCAGCCTTTATGTTCTTCTCACTACAGCTGTCCTTTAAGGTAGTAATAGCCTGATTTCAGCAATGAGATTACAGTGATAGGCAGATTAAGGTGACGCTGAAGTGAGTGTGTGTTGCACTCACCTGCACCTTGATACAGCGATTACCTCCTCGGCTGGTCTCATGGTGCATTTTTATGCCTTTCCTGCATCTTCTGTGATGGCACAGACACAATCTGCCCATCTCCTTACCAGGCACACTCCGGGGGAGAGTGTAGCATCTCTATTCCCTTCTGTGTGCAGAGAGGGGCAGCACTGGCCCAACAGTCAGGGTGATTTAAACCTTGGCTAACCAGTATGGTTAGCTCACTACAGCCAAGATGTGTCTCCACAATATTCAGTCTTGCTAGCTTTGCCAATTCTGTCAGTCCTGTCCATTAAAGAGAACCTGTAACAAAAAAAAGTTCCCCTGGGGGGTACTCACCTTGGGAGGGGGAAGCCTCAGGTTCCCAGTGAGGCTTCTCCTTCCCCTGTAACTGCAGGCAGTCCAGCGCTGGCTCCCCCGAAGTGTCCCGGAATCCTCCCTCGACAAGCCTGACAAGCAATGATAAGCGCCGATTTATTTACCTTTCCTGACTCCAGCAGGGGCACTGTTGCGGCTTTCCGCACGGAGATAGGCGAAAATAGCCAATCTCTGTCAGGTCCGCTCTACTGCGCAGGCGATTTGCGCCTGCGCAGTAGAGCAGCCTGACAGTGATCGGCTATTTCCGCCTATCTCCGAGTGGAGAGCCAATACTGCGTCTGAGCTGGAGCCGGGAAGGTAAATATTTACATCCCTGCTGTTCGGGGAGCTTTATCTCCGCCGCCGTGGGACCGAGGAGGTTGGGGGAAGCCTCAATAGGATCCGGAGGCTTCCTCCACCCCAGGTGAGTATCCCCCAGGGGAGGTTTTTCTCAGTACAGGTTTTGTTTAAAGACACAGAATCCAGGCTCATCTCCTCAAGTCAGAATACTAAAGTAACGTAAAAGAGATGCTAAAGGGGGTGTTGCTAAACAGAAAAATCAATCAACCCTTTGCACATTTACACACATGCAAGTACTCACTGCAGATCAACCACCCAGGAACCACTACTATCCCTACAGCGAATTTAAAAGTAGAAGACTTTGTTTGCAAAAAAAGGCATTCTTTTGTATAGTCACATACGCCACACAAAGGCTACCCTGAGTTTGTAGGAGTCCTAACTTTGACCCTAGGACATGCATATTGCAACATGCAAGCATACAGTGCACAAACCTATCAAAAGACTAGGAGCACATATCCTAACGTCCTATCTTGGGACATGAATATTCTCTCATAGGACAAATAGTGTTTCCGACTAACCTCAAAGGGCGCTACAATATACATCCAAACACACAGCACGGGCTGTGTAAATGCTGACAACTGTTATAGGACAGAAAGAACGCACTGAATTTAACCCTGGCCACAAGGTTTAAAACTACAATAAAGCCACAGCATCCAGGCTCATTTTCTCATGTGATACACTAACTTAAGGTAAAATAGAGGTGCTAAAGTGGGTGTAGCCTAAGAGCAAAATCAATTAACCTTTTGCTCTGTACAATCAAACAACATCATTGCATACCAGCAGTTTTGAAGCTGTGTTTAGTGTTCAGGGACATCAAAGGAACAATTTGCATATTCAGCAGTGATGCACTGAGGGACACCTCATATGCTCACTCCATCCTGAATAATCGCAAATGCCTCCTGCTTTAAGAAGGCAAAATTATGTTTAACTAATTGGACACTCTCATGCATATTTGTCCTTTAACATCTGTTAGCATTTATACAGCTCACACGGGTGTGTGCATGGTG
The DNA here is from genome assembly GCF_040937935.1 of Hyperolius riggenbachi. Taxonomy (NCBI): domain Eukaryota; kingdom Metazoa; phylum Chordata; class Amphibia; order Anura; family Hyperoliidae; genus Hyperolius; species Hyperolius riggenbachi. The sequence continues at coordinate 408,547,880 of NC_090647.1, read as the reverse complement.
TATATGGATGTATATTTTAGTGCCTTTTAGGTTAGTCCGAAGCACTATCTGTCCCATGAGAGGATAAGAGAAGATGTTAGGATATGTGCTCTTAAAGGGAACCCGAGGTGAGAGCGATATAGAAGCAGCCATTTATTTCCTTTTAAACAATACCAGTTACCTGGCAGTCCTCCTGACCCTGTGTCTCTAATACTTTTAGCCATAGGCCCTGAACAAGCATATCAGGTACTCTGACTCAGGTTTTACTGGATTAGCCATATTATTCTTTTAGAGTTTCAGCCACTACTTATGCCAGAAGATCAATAGGGCTGCCAGGCAACTGGCATTGTTTACAAGGAAATAAATATGGCAGCCTCCACATCTCTCTCACCGTGGGTTCCCTTTATTCTTTAGATAAGTTGATGCACAGTAAGCGTACATGTTACATCATGCATGTTATAGGGCAAGTGTTTGGGCACGTACAAACTCAGGGGAGCCTCTGCATGGAGTATGTGACAGACAAATAATACTTTTTTTTTTTTTGCTAATGAAGACCTTGAAGACCTCTGCTTTTAAGTTAGCTGTAGGGATAGTAGTGGTTCCTACATGGTTGGTCTGTAATATTTAAATGAGTGTGTGCAAAAGATTTTGCAGTCCTGTTCATTAGTCCTATCAGTCATTACCCCCAACCTTGCCCACAATCCAATCCTGTCCATCATCCTCTCAGTCTCTAGCCCATCCTGACACTCTCCCACTGCCTTCTTGTTCATTATGTCAATAGTGGGGCAATCCCAGAGGTGACCACCAAGTAGACTACCACCCACTAGGGGTAGCAGCCCATATTCACTTTTGAGGTGTTCTGGGGATCTTTAGTCACTTAAAGGTGCGTACACACGCACTACAGCAGCCAACGACGGGTCCGTCGGCACCTCCCGCTAAAGGGTTTTCAGCAGACTGCAGTGCGTGTGTACGCACTGTCGGCGGACTGATAAGGCTGTTCCTGAACGATCGTCCGGCAGATCGTTCAGGAACAGCCTTATCAGTCCGCCGACAGTGCGTACACACGCACTGCAGTCTGCTGAAAGTCCGCCCAGCGGGAAGGTCCGAAGGACCCGTCGTTTGCTTCTGTAGTGCGTGTGTATGCACCTTTAGACTCCACATCCTGGGAAAACCCCTGCCTACCATCGGTGCATACAAAGAAAATACACACATACACATACTATACAGTATATGTATTTGCGAAAACAAAAAAAGTCTGTTTTCTTACCTCTTCAATCAAATTGTTAAGTTCCGGAACAGACTTATTTGCTTGTTTCTTTATCTTCCTCTTAGCCTTATTAACATCTGTTTCCACTCGTTTCCAGTCTATCTGTATGTAACCACCATGACTGGCAATCTATAGAGAAAAAAAAAAAAAGGAACAAAAGATTTAGTACATACAGTAACTACTCACTGCAAGTGAGTGTGTGTGTGAATGTGTGTGTTAGTTAACCATTTAACGAGAAAGGATATGGATAGATGGAGAGGGCTGAAGTCATGAAAGTGAAACTGGGCAAAAAAGTGTGCAGAAACTGTAGAATCAGCTGCAGTTTTCCACTAGCTCAAGTGTGGCCCCAGTCTCAAGAACTGTAACTTAAATACCAGAGCCGGAAAAAACATGGAAAACGGAGGGAGAGCAGGCATATACTGTCACCTGTGCCGATGCCGATGCTTCTATATCGCTCTCACCTCGGGTTCCCTTTAAGAGCACATATCCTAACAACATCTCCCCCCCCCCATTATATTTGAACGTACCACAGGATCTTCTTAGTCACCGGAGTCGGGGTGACTGCACAGGCGCTTGCCATGCTTCCCGTGGCCGGGTGCACTGCGCATGATGTCATTCACCTGGTATAGTGACGTCATATGCATGCATAGTGCCAGCCACGAGCAGCCTGGTCAGCGCCTGCGCAGTCACCCCGACTCTGGCGACTTAGTAGAAGATCCTGTGGTGCTTTCAGATACAATGCAGGGGGCAGAGAGGAGAACGGGGGGGGGGGGGGGGGGGGCGGTAGGTATCGGCACAGGTGACAGTATATGCCTGCCCCCATTTTTCATGTTTTTTTTGGCTCTGGTATTCTTTAAGATATTAAAATGTATCCTTCCATTTGAATTTGTAGCCAGCTGTTTCTAAGAATGACTGAAGCTGAAACAGTACCTCTTTGTAAGCCTGGACTCTTTACTCTTTTAGTTGTTCAGACAGGCTAGAAACTCCCCATCTTGCTGTATAAGTAAATTACCGTATTGTTACGTAATATTTTTTTTTTACCCTCAAAAGAGGGGAGATAAAGTCAATGCTTCTTATATTCTAAATACAGGGAGTCCCCAACTTACGAAAGCCTGCCGATACGAACCACTGACCCGACGTCAGGGACTCCCTGTATTGTCCTTGTGTCCTCCCTTGTGTCCTCCTTTGTGTCCCCAGTGTACACCTCTGCTCCTCTGTGCATAGTTAAAAGCAGCGGCAGTGTGTCTCAGAGACCTCCCCCTCACTGTTCCCCTCGTGCCGGTCACGTGCAATGATGCCATCAGCAGAAGCCAGCACTAGGACAACAGTGGAACAGACGAGAGGTCTCTGATCGCAGTGGAAGTCAATGGATCAGGTAAGATGCGTTGACGCTGCTTTTAACTACTATGCACAGGGGAGCGGAGGGGGACCAGCCGTCTGGAAGGGCAAGTATGACAGCTCCTTGCCACTCTGCTTTGCTTGCCAGGCTGAGGAAGAGCAGCAGGAAAAATGTGGCCTTACAGCTACATATAGTTTTAATATATGTGGCTGCTAAAAGGTTATCTCACTAATATTATAAATGCGAAAGTTTGAATGTTTGTTAATCACGCAACACTGACTGAACAGATTTGAATGAAATTTGGCACACATGGAACATTACCTGGAATAAAATATAGGATACTTTTTATCCCCATAACCAAAAAGTGGGCGGATACAAATTTCACTGGGAAAATGTAAACTGTAGCCATTCTTATACTGTTTATGGTAGGGTTCTAAAACTTTGCACTTGGCACTGGGCGATTGGGATTATTATTCAGAAAAGTGGGTGGAGCCAACAAAAGCCAATCAAAATTCACCTATTGATTTTCAAAGGGAATATTTAATTGCTGCCATTCTTGCACTATTAATGGCACAATCCTCAAACCTGGAACAGTTGTTCATTGGGCGACTGGGGTTCAAATTCACAAAAGGGGGTGGAGCCACAGCTAATTGGATTTGTTTCATTTCAATGCAAATTATTGATGCCAAAGACCGCAAAGGTCATTGAGTAATTGAGTGTTAGGGTTAGAAAAAGTGAGCGGAGCCAACACCAGCCAAATACATACCTAAGTGGCTGGATAGTGTACTGGTTAAGGGCTCTGCCTTTGACTTGGGAGACCAGGGTTCGAATCCTGGCTAGGTCAAGTACCTATTTAGTAAGGAGTTCAAGGCAAGACTCCCTAACACTGCAGGCTGGCCTCTTGAGCGCGTCCCAGTGGCTGCAGCTCTTGAGCGCTTTGAGTCCGACAGGAGAAAAGTGCTATACAAATGTTCGGATTATTATTATTATTAAAGTGAACCTCCGGACTAAAAATCGACTCAGCAGCGCTGAAAAGGCTTGGTGTTTCTTTAACAGTTTCACAGCATCAGAACTGTGTTTCTCTTATACAAGCCTCATTTTTAGCTGCACAGAAGAAAACTGCCCGGGCTTTTTTCCCCTGATGCTGTGCAAAGCATGATGGGATTTCTGATCATCTTGTTCTCGTTCTGCTGTTTTGGTGCATGTTTTTTTTTTTACCTTTTCAATTTGACATTTGAAGCCTAGCGTGTGCAGCTGGGATGGGTAATCAGGACACAGGACAGTTGGAGCTGTGTCTCCTGCTCCTTGTCACCTCCTTTCAACCAAAAAGATGGCTGCCCCCATGACAAAGATGGCAGCCCCCATGAATCACAAACATTTGCCTGTTCTTTTAAAACCGGGTGGGTAAGAGATTATATTACTTAGCTATTCTAATTAACATAACTAATGTAACTTGTTGACAGTATGTTTGTTTAGGCTGAAGTTCCCCTTTAAGCAACGCCGGGCAGGGCTGTTTCTTGGAAAGTGCGGGGAGGGCGACCTGGATGCAGATCGGCAAGTAAAAGAAGGTCATAAAAGTTAGGGAGTTGGTGCCGTGCGGTGCAGCCAAATTGAAGAGGAAAGAAGATTACCAGCGCAATCACCTTCCTTGACTCCTCCTAGGCTGCCTGCATCCGACGTCAAGTCATCATCACGTCACCACCGTGTGATGACACTTGATGTCCTGTAGCAGTACTGCAGGCTATCTTTACAACTTTCTATATGTATGTGACCTAAAAATCTGATTTACAAGCATTTCCTAAGGGCCTTTTTCCACTAGCCTGCGATTTGCTTCTGATCGCAAATCGCAAGGTACATTAAACTAATGGAAACTGCAGCAGCAATTTCCATTAGTGCGATCCGATTGCGATTTTGGTCAAAGCGCAATCGTTGTCCTGCCGCGTTTTGTATGCGATTGAGCTGGACTGTAATGAGTATAGTAGCTCAATCGCAATCGCATGGTGGAAATTGAAACGCGATTGCGATCGCATTTCATAGTGGAAAAGAGCCCTAACAGTACAGGATGAAAACTAGGTAAGCAAATTAAACAAAAAAGTCATATTTAGTAATTTAGTTATTGAAAAAAATGATCTAGTAACATATTTGTTGTGGCAAAAGTAAGTGAATCCTTATGGTACCCATACAATATTCCATTTGCAGCATCGATGTCTGGCAGAGTCAATCATAATAGTCAAATTTGCCCAAGAGCAATATGGTTGAATGATGGTAATTTTGATAGTTTTCCGGCCTAAATCGATAAAATAATCAACCCGGCATGCTGGAAAGTTGTCACTCAAAAGGCCTTGGTCGGCTGCCTGGTGGTAGCGGCATTTGATTTTCTAAGACTGACAGACCACCAGCCGGTCTCCCTCATGCAAAATATGTACCTCCCGAGCTGTGAGGTGTTTCAATCACACCTCCTCCTGTGTTCTCCGTGTTGGCCGGAGGTGCCTCTACCCAGTCCCATGTACTGATGTCACGTACATGCAGCAGCATCACAGGGTACAGGTGCCCCATGGGGCAATGGCAAAAAATGAGGGCCATTGGAGAAGGTGCACCAGCAGACAGGTGAGCACAGGTTCTGCCTGGGCTCCTGGTAGGTGGAGGTAGATTTCCAAATTATTTGCATTTCACTGACCATCCCTACTTCTGGGAAGAGTAACAATGGTGTAGAATTTCCTCCATTGTTTATAATCTGTCTCAATGTTGACTGCTGAAGTCGCAACTCTTTAGATGAGGTCTTGTAACCACCAAAACTAACTCCAAAAAATCAAACACACTGAATCCAGCGCAGGAGACTCGGGCGCACAGGGAGCAGCTTCGCCATTATCAGAAGACGGAGCTGAAGTTACTTTTACAACACAATAAGGCCTGGAACCCACTACAAAATGCAATCGCTAGAGTGTTCTGTTAGCGGTTTGTTAGCGATTTCATCAGCGTTTTGGTGAGCGTTTTGCAAAAAGTGCATAGCGTTTTGTGAGCGATTAGCGATTTGCAATGATTGGTTAATTCAATTTTTTTTTAGCCAAATTTAGCTGCTGTGTTGTATTTTTTGACCCTTTAAAGGGGACTACACACCCGTATGAGTGGCAGCATCACATACTTCAAACAAATTAATAATGATAATAACCACCTTTTGGTTTGCCACCTTACTCTTATTTTTTTGAGAGAAACAACCTCAAATACAACTTTGCACTTCCGACCATCCAGCAGATGTCACCAGGAAGTAGGAGACTGTTTTTTAAGGCCTTCTGGGAAGCACAAGGCCTTCTGGGTAGCGTTTCAGACAAGCAAAACGCTAACTAAATCGCTCTGTGTAGGTTTTGACCAGCGATTAGGCCAGCTTTTATATACTTTACATTGCAGAAACGCTAACGTGAAAAATGCAGCATGTTTTGTTTTGGTAAACGCAATCGCTCCAGTGGAATTTGGCCCATCCATTAACATTAGCTGAGCGTTTACGGAAATCGCTAGTGGTTTGAATCGCTCACTGAACGCTCACAAAATCGGTCCAGTGGGTTCCAGGCCTAATTCAGCTTCCAGCAATTGCTGGAAGCCGAATTATTTCATTCCCCACCATCCATGGCGACCTGTAGGGGGGAATAGTATTTAGCATGGCTGGAACTTGTGCAGCAGCAGGATCAGCCATATACCGGCTGTATCCTGTGCCCAAGTCTCCCGCGCCGATTCCTCTCGTACACCAAAAAATATTTAAGGGTTCACAAATTTTCAAGCACCAATGTAGAAATATGGCATATTTTAACCAGTTTACCACTGAGGGGTTTTTCCCCCATATGGACCAGAGCAATTTTCACCTTTCAGCACTCGTCCCTTTCATTCTCCAATAACTTTATCACTACTTATCAAACGAAATGATCTATACTGTATATTGTTTTTTTCCCCACAAATTAGGCCTTCTTTGGGCTGTACCTTTTGCTAAGAATTATTTTTTTTCGAAATGCATTTTAAAAACGGGAATAATGCAAAACAAATGGAAAAAATTCCCAGTTTTCAACCATTATAGATTTAAAATAATACATGCTACCGTAATTAAAACCCATGTATTTTTTTTCCCATTCACCCCGGTTATTACACTGTTTAAATAATGTCCCCATCAATGTAAGGCGACAATATTTTATTTGGAAATAAAGGTGTTTTTTTTTCAGTTTTGTGTTCGTCACTTATCACAAGCCCTTTTTTCCCCCGCAAATCTAACAGTAATTAAAGTATATGACATACATATTAAAAAGGTTGAGTCCCTAAGGTAACTATGTAATTTTTTTTTTATATAAAAAAATTTGACAACTATGGATGGGAAGAGAAAGGGTTAAGGGTTATTTTATTTAACGGGATGTGTATGTGGGTGTAATTTTACTCTTTATACTTTATGTTGATTGTGTTTGTTTAACTGCATACACGCATTACAGGAAGTAACACGTGCATGCTTTTACTTTCTGTTTTGACAATGAACACAGCATCTCATTAATGCCACTTTCATTGATCCCGGGCACTTAGATCAATGAATGGGAAGAAGCACGCACAGCAGCACTCGCAGCGAAATACGTATATCTACGCCCCTGGAGCTTAGATGCTTAGTATGCTAATTAAGCAGCTCAGCTCTCTGCGAACCCAGAATTAAGTGATATCTACTTTTTTAACACAAGGTCTATGGCGAAACATGCTCTCTATATTAAATAACTGATATGTGATAAATGGTAAATAATAATTCTCACTAAACCGCCCCTTTAAGGGTAATGGAGATGGCAGACTCCATATCCTTTTCACTATAGGTGTCACATGCATGTCTGGATTTTACCTTCCCAAAATAGCTTGGTTGAAGTGTTTGCATGTTTCATTTCACTACCTGAAGCAACAAAAAGCCTCCACCAACTGCAGTTGCAGCAAGCTTTCCAACTTTCTGGAACAAAAAACCTGCACACCTGTGAAAAAAAAAAAAAAAAAAAAATTTAAAATGTAGCACTCCTTGCATCCCATAAATCGTGCTCAAGTTTTACACACATATTAAAAGTCCTAGTCTTGCCTATACTACACAGACAGTCACCGGTTATTGAACGAGATTGTGACTGCAGGTTAGTTCTTAACCAGAATCCATTCTTAAGTCGAAACACTATGCCATCTTCTGTTCCCTGTATCTCCAGTGTACCCCTCTGTGTCACCTGTCGCCTTCAATGTTCTCCTCTGTCCCACTTTGCCCTCAGTCTACCACAGCAAAATGTAATTTCACTGGTTTAAAAATAAACCCCCAACACTTGACCTTGAATTTAAACTTAATTTTAAACTCAATTTTCTTATTATTCTCTTAAAAACTACAAGATGATGTGACTTATACAGTGGCAGTAGTACAACAGCATCCAAAGTTATGTCCCTTTTTCATATCCCAAAATGTAATTTATTTTTCTCTCTTTTGCAGATACTTAAATATAGTTGATTAGCTTGCAATTTACTAGTACTGTGCTCCTACATCCTGTTCTAAAAAGGTACATACGAACACAAAATCCTTCCCAATTGCAATCAGATAAAATCCCTGGATCAACACCGCCAGGAAGTACCTAGTTATTATAGCCTTGGATGTCTTTCATTGCAAGCAAAGCAGCCTCTAAATGTAAATATAGAATTTGCAATAACTACTTAATGCGGTAAGGTATTACACATTTAACCACTGTAACTGTAAAGAATCCATTTCTAAATAGATGGCAAAACAGTTTTTCCTCCATAAGCAGAGGTTTTGTAGTCCTCTGCACAGGCCTAGGAACTAAGCTCATCTGCTGAACTGCCCTCTGATGTATTTATACATGTTCAACAGATATCCTCTAAGGCGTGTTTTCTCCTGACTAAATAAGCCCAGTTTATCTAACCTTTCCTGGCAGGGGAGACCTTACAACTTGTGCCTCATGATAACCCTTTCCTATCTATATCTTATACCTCTATTCCACATCTTACTTCTCGCCCTACCTCATCTCTCTGCCTCATGTTCAATTATACTTAGCAGGTGACAGTGTCTCGTGGCATACCTGCCAAAATACTGGATTGGGTATATGTAACAGTAAATATTCGTCTATTTAGACAAATATTAGACCGGGACCGGCGGCGGGGAACCGAGGATCGTAGGAGGACAGCGCAGGACATTACAGCTGCAGGGGGCCGATAGAAGCCCCAGGAAAGAGTCAGATTTTGTCTTTTAATCCCATCTACAGAACCCCTTTAAGTAAAAATTTCACTTCAAGTTTCATACATACAGTACCGAAGTAGAGGGAAGATTCTGGATACTGTAGAGGCTTCCTGGTCCTCGGCCCAATCTGTCGTTCCTGCGCCGTCTCCGGTTGAAGCTATTTGACCTGCTAGGTCAAGGCTGTCCAACTCCAATCCTCAAAGGCCGAGGTCCTCACACATTTTTGGCACAGCTCAAAGTAACTGATAGGACTCAATCAGTAAAGGTGTTGTTCATCAAGTAGAACACATTTCTACATTTCGTTGTTCATCCTAAACACTGGCCTGGATCAGCCTTCGAGGACTGGAGTGCAACAGCCCTGTGTTAGGTCAAATAGCTCTTGAACACTCCTCGGACAGCCTTTGGAACTACCCGCGTCCCCTAGTAGTTCTAAAGATGAGCGCATTCGTACTGTGCACACTGGAGGTTAGGCTAGAGCATAGGCAGTACAGATGCGCTCATCTTTAGAACTACTCGGGGATTCAAGGACTCTGAAAGTTACCCTGAGGAGTGCCATAGACCTAGAAGAATGAGTGACTTCAACTAGGGACAGCGCAGGGGCAGACTGAAGACTGGGAAGGTGTTGACAGCTTTGCAGCATTCATACACAGGTGAATGTAAAGTTTTTAAGCAAAGTACAATATACCATTATCTTACCAGCCTGTCACTCCACCCATTACAATCTGTGTGGCTACAGAATACTTTTCAGTAAGAGGCCCAGAGTTCCGTCCAAACACACGACTCCACCAATGGTGCCGTCTTGCATATTCAGTTAGATCCAATACTTCATAGGATTCATCATCACTGCTTGGTTCTATAAAATATGCATGATGTAAACATTTTAATTCAACACTACTAAATGATTATCAAAAATATACAAATGGAAGGAGGAGGATAGAGGAGGGAGGGAGGGGGGGGGAGGGGGGGGGAGGAGGATAGAGGAGGGAGGGAGGGGGGGGAGGGGGGGGGAAGAGGATTTAAAGCCTAGTTCCAGGACATTTTATTTGAAACTTTTCTTGTCTGCCCCATCTCTTTGCCTCCAGCTAACCTACAAATTTACTCCAAAACCCTAAATATTTACCTACAGGGGTTCTCAACTTCAGGAGGTCACAAGACCCCATCAATAACAGGCATCAAGTCATGGATTATAAAATTTACTATTAGGGAAAATGAAATCAAAAACCTATCCCCATAACAAAATGAAGCACAAACGATCAATCCACAGTGAAAGACCATTAAGGTGCTTTCACACTATGAGCTTGATTCAGTAAACCGTGATAAGTGTTAGGAAGCCTGTGAAAAGCCCTATATCACTCCTAAAGTTAGTTTAGGCGTGATAAATTCACATCGCGCGCAAAGTCCCGCACATCAGGTGCGCCGTTTGTCGCAACTCGATGCGCCATTTCATAACATTTCAAACCATTACGCACGCACAGCGGGGTGCGCGCAAAATGGGGCATCGAGGTGCAATGAAAACGGCGCACCCGATGCGCCTATAAGGTCGCACCTAATGCGACCTTATAGGCGCATTAAACATACAAATACACCTCGATGCGTCATTTCGCACGCACCCTGAACTTAGCGCACGATGTGCATTCAGTAAACGGTGCTAACCCAGTTAGCACCCTAGTTATCACGCCCAAAGTCTTTAGGCGTGCTAACTGGGTTAGCAACGTTTACTGAATCAAACCCTATACATGTTGCGCATCCTGAAAACTAGGATCACACAGGTGTTAAAAAGTTGCATTGCACATTACCACTATATAGCCCATAAATGTACGGTTACACCATACTGCATGCATCATCCTGTAACACACTGCATGCTGTGCATTATTCCAATGGAACTCTTTGCACCTCACTGTAAACCTGTCAGTGTGTAACTGCCACTGGAATATAATTACATCAATATTGCCAGTTACACCGCAACGGATGTAGTCTGAAAGGACCCTCGAGGCCTATTTACACTACAAGATGTCTAATTTGCATTTCACTGGGGTTTTTTTTCTACTATCTGAATCTACGTAGGGCAATATATTATTATTATTTAGCATTTATATAGCGCCGACATATTACGCAGCGCTGTACAGTGTATATATATATATATATATATATATATATATATATATATATATATATATATATATATATATATATATATATATATATATATATATATATATATATATATATATATATATATATATAGTGTCTTGTCGCTAACTGTCCCTCAAAGGAGCTCACAATCTAATCTCTACCATTGCCTTATGTCTATATTATGTAGTGTAAGTACTGTAGTCTAGGGCCAATTTTTTAGGGGGGAGCCAATTAACTTATCCGTATGTTTTTGGAATGTGGGAGGAAACCGGAGTGCCCGGAGGAAACCCACGCAGACACGGAGAGAACATACAAACTCTTTGCAGATAGTTCCCTGGCTGGGATTCGAACCAGGGACCCAGCGCTGCAAGGCGAGAGAGCTAACCACTACGCCACCGTGCTGCCTTATATATCCATCCAGCTGGGTATTTTTCCAAAACTGCATGCAAAGAACACATACACCTTACTACACGAATCAAATGCAAAAATCCATTCAGAGATGCAAATTCACCAGTCTGTGAAAAACAGGGCTCATCTCCTAAAACATTCTACAGTAGGCAAAACACACACTTTTCCTTTTTAGTCCCTGGGGCCTGGGGTACACAAGCATAACCAATCCCTTGAGAGCAATAGTTTCTTATGCACATTTTCTTCCCCCAAATACACAGTAGAAATAGCCCACATTTGCAAATAGTTTGAAAGTGCATACATAAGGTTGATAGACAACAGGGGTGGCAAGTATATAGTATGGAAGCAAAGCAGAGGCACAGCCAGAGTATCAACAATTATATCAAAAAGAATGGGAACCCCTCTGAAGAGCAACTTCCTTTTAATACATGTCAGATTGAAACTAAATTCATTGAATTAACACAAAATACTATGCAATATGTATCATTGCAAAATTAGACACATGCATACATTTGAGATATGGAATCAATACTTAGTTAACACTTTTAGCCCACAGGACGTAGCTCCTGCGTCCAAATATGCATACTGGACGTATGAGCTATGTCCATGAAATAACAGCCGCCGGGGTTCACAGGCCACCCGTTAGCTCGAAGATTAATGAATGGGAAAGCAGTTCCCGTTCATTGATCTAAGTCCCTTAGATTGATCGCTGGCTTCTATGGAGAAGCAGCAATTGTTCTGTTACACATCCCCTCTTCACTTCCTGTAAGTACGCTTACAGGAAGCAAAAAAAAAAATGTTGACTGTGGCCAAATAGTAAAACTACATCTACATACATTTTTTAAAAAAATGAATAGACATTTTTACATTTAAAATTAACTGTTTACCTCCCACACACCCAAAAATACTCAAACATTTTTAATTAGAAAAAAATTACAATTAAAAAAAAAAAAAAAAAAAAAGAGTTACCTTAGGGTCTGAACTTTTTTAATATGCATGTCAAGAGGTTAAATTACTAATATTTTTTTAAAATTATAAGCTTGTAAATAGTGAAGATCGCAAAACTGAAATAATGCACCTTTATTTCCAAATAAAATATTGGCGCCATACAATGTGATAGCGACATAATTTAAATGGCGTAATAACCAGGACAAATGGGCAAATAAAATACGTGGGTTTTAATTATGGTAGCATGTATCATTTTAGCGATAATGGCCGAAAAATGACTGATTTTTTTTCAATTTTTCTCTTAATATTCCCATTAATATGCATTTAGAATAAAATATTTCTTAGCAAAATGTACCACCCAAAGAAAGCCTGATTGGTAGCGGAAAAAACAAGATATAGATTATTTCATTGTGATAATTAGTGATAAAGTTATTGGTGAATGAATCGGATGCATAAGGTGAAAAATCACTAAAGGCTGAAGTGGTTAACCACCCTGGCGTTCTGATAAGATCGCCAGGGAGGCTGCGGGAGGGTTTTTTTTAAATTAAAAAAAAACTATTTCATGCAGCCAACTGAAAGTTGGCTGCATGAAAGCCCACTAGAGGGCGCTCCAGAGGCGTTCTTCCGATCGCCTCCGGCGCCCAGAATAAACAAGGAAGGCCGCAATGAGCGGCCTTCCTTGTTTTGCTTACACCGTCGCCATAGCGACGAGCGGAGTGACGTCATGGACGTCAGCCGACGTCCTGACGTCAGACGCCTCCGATCCAGCCCTTAGCGCTGGCCGGAACTTTTTGTTCCGGCTGCGCAGGGCTCAGGCGGCTGGGGGGACCCTCTTTCGCCGCTGCTCGCGGCGGCGATCGGGCAGCACACGCGGCTGGCAAAGTGCCGGCTGCGTGTGCTGCACTTTATTTGGCGCAAATCGGCCCAGCAGGGCCTGAGCGGCAGCCTCCGGCGGTGATGGACGAGCTGAGCTCGTCCATACCGCCCAGGTGGTTAAAGGACCACTATAGTGAAACATTTTAAAATGTAAAATGCATGTAAACATATACAAATAAGAAGCTTGTTTCTTCCAGAGTAAAATGAGCCATACATTACTTTTCTTCTGTGGTGCTGTCACTTACAGTAAGTAGTAGAAATCTGACAGAACCAACAGGTTTTGAACTAACCCATCTCCTCATAGGGGATTCTTAGCAAGGCATTTTATTCTGTATAAAAGACACTCCCTGAAAAGGATTGATACAAAGATGCTAGCCAGTCCTCCTGGTCTGCTTTTGAGACTAAACAAAACCCAGAGAATGCCCCATGAGGAGATGGGCTAGTCGAAAACCTGTCAGTTCTGTCAGATTTCTACTACCTACTGTAAGTGATAGCAACATAGGAAAAAAGTAATTTATGGCTCATTTTACTGTGGAAGAAATGTACTTATTTGTATGTGTTACATGTATTTTAAATTATACAATTTTCGCGAAAGTCGTCCTTTATGCCTCCTTTTGCAAAAACAACAGACTCTAGATGCCTCCTATAACCATAGAGGGCCCATTTCCACTTGTGCGGTGCGGAATCACCGCTCATTCCCCGCTGACGAAATCGCATGCAGGTGCGATTCCGCATGCGTATTTTACCGTGATTCCGCATAGGTTAGTTTTTATGCGATTTTAACCATGTCACTGCCTGTGTGATTTAACATTAGTTTCTATGCGAAATCGCAGTAAAATACACATGCCAAAACCGCATGCGATTTCCCTATTAAATACATTAGCGGCAAATTCGCATAGCGGTGTGCAGGGAGCGAATTCTGAGGGCTTTTCCATGCAGATTTCTCTCGCACAGAAAAACGCTCAGGATTACTGACAAGTGGAAACAGGGCCATCTGCTTGTATTGGCTATGCAAATCCGCATGCGGATTCGCGATAGTGGAAACGGGCCCTGAGGAGTGTCTGGATTCTGGATGGAGGTACTTTTGACCATTCATCCATATAAAACCTCTTCAGTTCAGTTTTTGATGGCTGGTCAGCCTGCTTTAAATCATCCCTAGATTTTTTTCCCCCCAGAAGTTTGTACTTCTCCCTCTGCATGAATGACTTTGTAAATGTCAAGCTATGTTTTGGGCTATTGTATTGTTGGAATATCCAACCCCTGCATAACTTAAAAGAGACACTGCAAGAAAAAAAAAAAGTGCCCCTATCGGGGGTACTTACCTCGGGAGGAGGAAGCCTCTGGATCCCAATGGAGCTTCCCAGTCTTCGGAAATCCAGCCCTCTCAATCTCTAAAATTCCACAGGCCAGTAGGGGCTTCAGCGCCTGGCAATATTTATCTATCCACTCTCCAGCGCAGGCACAGTACAGGCTTCCCCTCAGGCTCCAGTGGTAACGGGCAAGCCAGAGTCACCTGCGCATTAGAGCAGACCTGATTGGGCTCAGCTATTTCTGCCCACTGTGGCGTGGATTTTCCAACAATGCAATGTCCCAAAACACAGGTTGACATCTACAAAGACATTCATTTATTGGAATGCGGTATTCTGCCATGCAAAGCTTTTTGTTATAACCAAATAACTCCTGTACTTTGGCATGCATATGGTCCTCAAGGACTGGAATTCGACAACTGTGGTTTAGGGCAAGGCTACACCCAGGTCAGGCAGGTAGTGTTTAGTATGGACTGAGAAATGGAGAAAGGACTTCTACTTAACGAACCACACCTTTCCTGATTCAGTTCCATCTAGAAATGTTGTCAAATATGTGGAGGGCCTTGGACTTTGAGGACTGGAGTTTGACATTCCTGTCCTAAATCATGATCGTGATTTCCGATCTTTGGAGTTGCTTTGAGGATCTCACACTGTCACTGTTCAGAGGAGAGTCAAAGAAGCACAGCTTGCAATTGGCCACCTTACATACCGGTACTTTATCTCATGAATAACACACAAGGCTCAACAAGCTAATTCAAAATAATTGTTGTGGAAAGTAATTAGTATTGAGCAGTTACATGTATTTAAATCAGCAAAATTACAAGGTTACCCACATTTATGCACAGCCAGTTTTTCACATTTTATTTAATTTCATACAACTAAATACTGCTTCACTAAAAATCTTTGTTGGGAAAACACCCCGGTACACAGATCTTCCTAGGTAATGACACGTCATGGAATTGGCCAGCTCTTTTCAGGACGCTTTCTGGACAGCCAAATCCAAAAGAAGCGATCCGTGCATTGGCCTCATCAGTTGGCCATTTTGCAAAATGGCCAGCCAGATTTCGAAGTGACCAACTTCAGCATCTGGCCATAACATATATAAAAGATTGCTGTGTACACAGATATACAGTCACAATCAGATATTTATATCTGATTTTAAAAGTACAGTGACTGCTTTTTTGCAGCAGCACAAGTAACTGCTTTTTGATTGGTTTATTATTTGATTCTTGTGGACTAAGCACTGCTATTACTGTATATACTAGTTATTTCTGATGACTAATCTCTGAGAAATAGAACATTTCATCATGTTTTTTTTCTTTTAACTGCAGTCAAAATTTATTAGGAGTTGGTACCTTTTTATGACTTCGACTCCACGGCCCTGGTCATTACCATAAACAAAGAAAAAATATTTGTTACTCATGCAGATATAAACATATTTCATGCTGAAAAACTAGAGTAAAGGATACATCACTAAATTGAGTTGTACCTGTAGTGAAAAGGTTCCCCAAATGGGTACTTACCTAATTAGAGGTAATGATCTGGAAAACCCAGAGGCTTTCCCTGTCCCCCTCCTCCATTCTGTTCCAACGCTGGAACCCACCGAACACTATCGTCAAGGGCTTGTTGACAGAGCTTGGCTGCACTGTGCAGGTACAGATGGCTCACGCACTAGCGCAGAGCTGATTGGACTCAGATTTTTCTACACAGCCCGGCTGGCGGCACCTTGCTACTGCACAGGTGTGAGCCATTCTGTGCAGTGAGGCCGGCGAACTTCTAATACACCAAATGGGAGCATTTCTAATCACATGCATGTCAGTGGTTGCCACAAAGTGCGATTACAGTCTGGTTAAAAAAAAAACCTCATGTCACATATAGAGGGAAGCTGCCACCCACTCATATGTTCATGCATGAGACAACCACCAATGTAGGACGCCTGCAGCCGGCTACAAGCACTCAGCAAATAAACAAGAGTGGATGAAAAGCAGTTAAAGGGGCACTATGGAAAAAAAATTTAAATTTAAAATATGGACAAACAAGAAGTACATTTTTTACAGAGTAAAATGAACCATAAATTACTTTTCTCCTATGTTGCTGTCACTTACAGTAGGTAGTAGAAATCTGCAGAAGCGACAGGTTTTGGATTAGTCCATCTCTCCATAGGGGATTCTCAGCAAGGCTTTTATTCTTTATAAAGATGTTCCCTAAAAAGGATTTAAACAATGATGCTGGCCAGCTTTCCTGCTTGCTACAGTTTTTTGGCAGTTGGAAAGACCAACTGCCATTCACTAAGTGCTTTTGAAAATAAATAAATCCCTGAGAATCCCCCCATGAAGAGATGGACTAGTCCAAAACCTGTCGCTTCTGTCAGATTTCTACTATCTACTGCAAGTGAAAGCAACATAGGAGAAAAGTAATTTATGGCTCATTTTACTCTGAAAAAAAAAACAAAACAAAAAAAAAACAACTTCTTATCTGTTTATGTTTGCACAGGTTTTAAATTTTACAATTTTTCACCATAGTGCCCCTTTAAGTATACCGATGTTGGCGAATATGTGAAAGAGCCCTAATGCTAATTACATTTCTAATACCTATTGCTTTCAACACTGTTATTTTAAAGGTAATGTTCCATAGGAAAGTTGAAACATTTTTTATTCTAAATTTACCTAAAAAAAAAAAAAAAAGGGGGGGGGGGGAGCACCCTTGACACCCATCTGATTACTTCCCTCTCCATTACCTGTATGTTAATGCAAGGATGTCCTTAGAACAACTGGTGTTTACAAAAGAATGTATAATTAAACTTGACCTCAAACTGAATGAATGACTTTGCATAAATGTCCTTTATTAACAAAGTACATACATATGATACAGTAAACCTCTGGATATAGTAAACTCAGTCCTTGGGTCCCAGCAAATGTTTCTGTATAAATTACTGAACTGTATATGAACGGACTACAAAAACAAATTGGAGCAAAGCCTTGCACACACGTACAAAGGACTGTCGACAATCAGGCATCAACCCATCGGGTGACAGTTTGAAATCAGATGCTGTACAGATGTGGCACTAGCCAGCAGGCTAGCGACACATCTGTTACTATGGAAAGGGCAGAGGGATGACATGTGGTGCACCAACACAGTGGTTTACCATGGGCGGGGAGAGCTGGAAGAACTATGCGCTCGGAGGTCGCCAAAGATTCAGCATGGGTGACATCGGATGGACACTTTACACACAATAGATACTCAGCCTAGGTGATTTTTTTTCAGCTGCTCTGGGTGACGTAGCTGCAGGGATGCGACACAGCGGCAAGCGCACGGACAGCGGCGGGGATAAGTAAATACTCACTCGCCGGGTCCTGCACGCTGTACTGGCTTCATTCTTCTTCCTGTTCTTGTGTCACATTTCCCTGAAACAGCGCCCAATGTAGAATGAAGCCAGTACTGACTGAGTGCAGGACCCGGCAAGTCAGTATTTACTTATCCCCGCCACTGGGTCCCCCCCCCCTATACTGCAGGCACCTCTACTGGCTACACCTATCCCTGGCTACCTATGCTGCGGCCACCTACTACTGGCTACCTATGCTGCGGCCACCTACTATTGGCTACATCTATCCCTGGCTTCTTATGCTGCGGCCACCTACTACTGGCTACACCTATCCCTGGCTACCTATGCTGCAAAAGTAGAGAAGGAGGAGCGCTCCATAGTGTAACAACGCTTTATTTAAAACAAACTGCGCAAATAAAAATCCACTTACCAGATGTAAGTTGAATACAGGCATGTAGTCAGGCTTACAGCCTTAAAATCCTTCCTAGGTGGGTGCACCTCAAACTGCCGTGGCCATCGGAGTTTAGTGGATCAGGTGGAGAGCAACCCTGGATGCTACCCCAAGGGATGACCGTGTGCTGGTGGCGTTATACTCGACTCAGCCATCCTTGATCACCGCCCTAGCAGCGCAAGATTTCACACCCTCTTTTACCTATGCTGCAGCCACCTATTCCTGGCTACACCTATGCTGCGGCCACCTACTACTGGCTACACCTATCCCTGGCTACCTATGCTGCGGCCACCTACTACTGGCTATACCTATCCCTGGCTACCTATGCTGAGGCCACCTACTGCTGGGGTTGGGGGGGGGCACATTATTTAATGTAAGGGGGGTTTCCGGGTCCAAATAATTGTATAATGACGTATACCATGGTATTTTTTTTTACGGTTATCATACCAAGGAATTTCATATCATTGCAACCCTAGTGAGTACATAGCTTTAAGGCCTCTTTCACACCAAGACGTTGCGTTTTAGGGGACGTTAAGGTCGCATAACGTGCCCCTAACGCAACGTATGGTGATGTTGAAGTTGGACGTCAAATTAAGCTGCGTTATGCAGCTCTTGGTGCGCTGTTTTCGTTCTATCTATACTGATAGAACAGCCGCTCCAGGATAGTGATGGGAAGTCCGGATCTTTTCAAGGATTCGGATAATTCGAATCAGATCATTGAAAAGATCCGGATCTTTGGACCGAATCATTTGAATCATTTTACTAGGGAAGCAGACTGGGGGTGAAACGACTAGCAGGACACGACTTTCCCTGCACTGTACATTCTGTATGTTCTTGTTTCTTCCAGGCAGACATCCACTGTGAACCGAATCGTTCATTGTGATGATCCAGATGATTCGACTCACAAAAAAGATCCGGATCAAATGAACGATTCATTCATGATCCGGACAACACTACAGTCCAGGTTATGTCACCTCAGTGCAGTAAATATTAATTAGCCATGTGGCTAGTCACTGAGCATGTGCAAGCAGTCTCAGTATAACGCAAAGCATGCTGCACTTTCATTCAACGTGTAGCGTTACAATGTAACGCAAAGTGGGCACTCTGAACAGCACATTGATTTTTCATTAGTGTGAGTTGGGCTGCGTTACATGCTGCTGTAACGTGGGACTTTAACGTCCCACTGTGAAAGCAGCCTAATACTGTATAGCAAGTGAGAAAAAAATAAGAACAAATTTCATTAGAATAAGAACAGGAAAGTTGGCCAAATCTTTCAGATAAACTAAAAGCCCAGCAGAACCAATTTTCAATGAAAAAAAATATATAAACTGTTCATTACATTTACACACACTCACTCCAGCAAGAGAAAGGGAAACCAATAGGTTGGAAATCTAACCAGATTGTCCATAAGGAGATAAAGCCCTCTATTTTGTTATCCGAGGCAGTCATCTTCTCTTCTCTGAACGCATGATTTCATTGAAAGCTGCAGTCCAACAGAGTCAAAGATAGATTTCTAGTTTCAAGTCTTTGAAATGCCAAACATACTTTTTTTTCTATCTACTGGTGTCTGTTTTAGCATGTGTTCTGTCAATAGACAGCAAAAGGGAGCTAAATTGGGAGGGTTGTCGAGTGTTTTTTTTAATATTATTTTCATGTTAGTTTTCTCTTCAAAGCACTAATGAGAACAGGTAAGGTTAGAGAAACCGAGAGCCCAATATAGTGTAGTAAGTTCAGCAAAAAATTAGTAAAGATAATAAGTGAGAAGAGTATACTCACAAACGTGGGTTACCACAAAGGCAACCACTGTATAGGCAGGTGAGGAGATTAGACCTGTCCTCACTCAGGATTAAGAAGTCGCTCTCTGTAGATCAGAAAAGGGGTAGATCACCCCTCCACCAGGGGTGGACACGGTACAGTAAACGGGCCCATTTACTAATGAGAACAGATACAGTGGCTTGCAGAAGTATTCTGCCCCCTTGAAGTTTTCCACATTTTGTCACATACTGCCACAAACATGAATCAATTTTATTGGAATTCCACATTAAAGACCAATACAAAGTGGTGTACACGTGAGAAGTGGAACAATAATCATACAGGATTCCAAACATTTTTTAAAAATAAATAACTGCAAAGTGGGGTGTGCGAAATTATTCAGCCCCGAGTAAATACTTTGTAGAACCACCTTTTGCTGCAATTACAGCTGTCAGTCTTTTAGGGTATGTCTCTACCAGCTTTGCACATCTAGAGACTGAAATCCTTGCCCATTCTTCTTTGCAAAACAGCTCCAGCTCAGTCAGATTAGATGGACAGCGTTTGTGAACAGCAGTTTTCAGATCTTGCCACAGATTCTCGATTGGATTTAGATCTGGACTTTGACTGGGCCATTCTAACACATAGATATGTTTCGTTTTAAGCCATTCCATTGTTGCCCTGGCTTTAGGTTTAGGGTCTTGTCCTGCTGGAAGGTGAACCTCCGCCCCAGTCTCAAGTCTTTTGCAGACTCCAAGAAGTTTTCTTCCAAGATTGCCCTGTATTTGGCTCCATCCATCTTCCCATCAACTCTGACCAGCTTCCCTGTCCCTGCTAAAGAGAAGCACCCCAAGAGCATGATGCTGCCACCACCATATTTGACAGTGGGGATGGTGTGTTCAGAGTGATGTGCAGTGTCATGCTACGTACACACATGCGACAACGATCGTTCGTTAAGAACGACGAACGAACTTTTAATTGATGAAAGAACGACCTAAGTAAAGGTAGTTTTAAAATGTGTGTAACGATCTGATCGTTAGAACGAACGTTACATCACAGAAAGCAACTATTGCGCCTGCGCATAAAAATGAGAAGTTCCATGGAGAAATAGTGAAATGCGCATGTCAAGCCTAGTACGAACGATCGTTTCCAACGATGTACTACTTTTGCAAACGATCATCGTTGGTTAAAATCCGCCGAGACAGAACTTTCTTTTGTAGCGATTTGGCTTGTTCGTCGTTTGCCTTAATAGTCGGTGGTTCGTTTTTTGTAACGATCGTCGTTGGTAAAGATCGGGGAACGATCGTTACAAACGACTATAGTCGCATGTGTGTACGCACCTTCAGTGTTCCGCCACACATAGCGTTTTGCATTTTGACCAAAAAGTTGCATTTTGGTCTCATCTGACCAGAGCACCTTCTTCCACATGTTTGCTGTGTCCCCCACATGGCTTGTGGCAAACTGCAAACAAGACTTCTTATGTTTTTCTGTTAACAATGGCTTTCTTCTAGCCACTCTTCCATAAAGGCCAATTTTGTGCAGTGCATGACTAATAGCTGTCCTATGGACAGATTCCCCCACCTGAGCTGTAGATCTCTGCAGCTCGTCTAGAGTCACCATGGGCCTCTTGACTGCATTTCTGATCAGCGCTCTCCTTGTTCGGCCTGTGAGTTTAGGTGGATGGCCTTGTCTTGGTAGGTTTACAGTTGTGCCATACTCCTTCCATTTCTGAATGATCGTTTGAACAGTACTCCGTGGGATGTTCAAGGCTTTGAAAATCTTTTTGTAGCCTAAGCCTGCTTTAAATTGCTCAATAACTTTATCCCTGACCTGTCTGGTGTGTTCTTTGGACTTTATGGTGTTGTTGCTCCCAATATTCTCTTAGACAACCTCTGAGGACGTCACAGAGCAGCTGTATTTGTACTGCCATTAGATTACACACAGGTGCACTCTATTTAGCCATTAGCACTCATCAGGCAATGTTTATGGGCAACTGACTGCACTCAGACCAAAGGGGGCTGAATAATTATGCACACCCCACTTTGCAGTTATTGATTTGTAAAAAATGTTTGGAATCATATATGATTTTACTCCACTTCTCATGTGTACACCACTTTGTATTGGTCTTTCACATGGAATTCCAATAAAATTGATTCATGTTTGTGGCAGTTATATGACAAAATGTGGAAAACTTCAAGGGGGCCAAATACTTTTGCAAGCCACTGTATACTCTGTCTTTATAGCCTTTAATTGTGACTGTTTGTCTACATACAGTTGTGTTCAAAATTATTCAACCCCCACTGAAATTGAGTGTTTTGGTCAGTTTGACATTGATTTTGATCATTTCAGTCATCTTGTTTACAATTAAATCAAAGAGGCACTTGTAAGTCAGACAAATATGACATAACATTTATAATGAAATAACCACAAATGTCTTTTCTGTGCTCACTTCATTATCAGTTTTACTCACCCCCCAAGTGATATTCATTCTTAATGCTTAGTACAACATCCTTTTCCAGTTATAACAGCTTTTAAACGTGAAGCATAGCTTGACACAAGTGTCTTGCAGCGATCTACGGGTATCTTAGCCCACTCTTCATGGGCAAAAGCCTCCAGTTCAGTCACATTCTTAGGTTTGCGTGCTGCAACTGCTTTCTTTTAGTCCCACCAGAGGTTCTCAATTGGTGACTGGTGACTGCGATGGCCACTCCAAAATGTTCCAGCCTTTAATCTGCAGCCATGCTCTAGTGGACTTGGAGGTATGCTTGGGATCATTGTTCTGTTGAAAGGTCCAACGTCTCCCAAACCTCAGGTTTGTGATGGACTGAATCACATTTTCACCCAATATCTCCTGGTACTGAAGAGAATTCATGGTACCTTGCACACGCTGAAGCTTCCCTGTACCTGCAGAAGCAAAACAGACCCAAAGCATAATTGACCCCACGTCATGCTTTACAGTAGGCACGGTGTTCTTTTCTTCATAGGCCTTGTTCTTCCTCTTCCAAACACAGCGTTGATCCATGGGCCCAAACAGTTCTAATTTTGTTTCATCAGTCCACAGAACACTACCACAAAACTGGAACAAAGGCTGGAACATTTTGGAGTGGCCATCGCAGTCACCAGACTTAAATCCGATTGAGAACCTCTGGTGGGACTTAAAGAAAGCAGTTGTAGCGCGCAAGTCTAAGAATGTGACTGAACTGGAGGCTTTTGCACATGAAGAATGGGGTAAGATAACCGTAGCGTAGATCACTGCAAGACACTTGTGTCAAGCTATGCTTCACGTTTAAAAGCTGTTATAACTGGAAAAGGATGTTGTACTAAGTACTAAGAATGAATGTCACTTGGGGGTTGAATAAAACTGATGATGATGTGAGCACAGAAAAGACATTTGTGGTTATTTCATTATAAATGTTATATTTGTCTGACTTACAAGTGCCTCTTCGATTTAATTGTAAACAAGATGACTGAAATGATCAAAATCAATGTCAAACTGGCCAAAACACTCAATTTCAGTGGGGGTTGAATAATTCTGAACACAACTGTACATATGTAATAATGCATATAAAGCCGCAAAATGAGTTTTATCTCACGGGGGCTGCCATCTTGCTTTCTGAAAATTCTGAAAGAATTGCCTGCATATGGAACTCCTTTTCTGAATCTAAATCTAGGCATACACATTAAAGTTGTGGATTACAAGTGATATCGATCATTTACCAACTCGCTGTATGTCCCATTTTACATTAGATCAGAACTCAGCAGATATCTTCCCATTGCAGTAGTTGCTTTGTACTGTTTGCTGTACTACAATGCTCTGGAACCTCTCCTTCTGCCAGTGTTCTAAAAAGAAGATCTGATAGCACACATTTGCTTCAATTCACTAAGCCCTGCTCCGTAAGTCTCTGTTACCAGCTGTGGAATAGGTCAGCAGTCAGCTGTGTGTATGATTTGGGGTTTGTCCTGTGCATCCCCAGCATCCCCTTAGAAGTGTTGCAGCCACCAAGGTGAGCTCCTCTGTATAAGAGTATACAGATATTTACATCTAAAGGGACGCAGAAAAGACTCATAAAATGACTCCTTCCCCTGCTCTGCCAAAGTGAAGCCTTCCAGGGAGTCGGACCAAATCAGGGTGAAAAGCAGGGCTGTGTGGCTTTCCCTATTGGCAGTCTGTCAATGTTACCATATGGAGAGAGCATGGAAAGAGCGATTTATTGGTTAGTCAGACCTTGAGAAAAGTACTGAACACTTTTGCTTGATTTCCCGAATACGATTATCTTTGTGAATTGCAATTTTGATCTACTACTGCCGCTACCACTACCTAAAAACGTCGGACTCCAAAATGCACAAACAACAACATCCAGATGTTTCACAGAAAGTTCCTGGACTGGTGCTCCCATTTAGGTTTATAACCATGGCTAAGCAGAGTCATTGTCTGTAGGACATTGCAAGCAGCAGATTTCAATCATGCAGACAACCACAGATAATAAACATATGTGAACCATCAGTGAAAGCTTGTTCACACTACAAAAGCTTTTTAAGCACTAGTGATTTGAAAAGCATTTGCTAATGCAATGCTATGGGCGATTTATAAAATCACATTGCTCAAGTGAGAACAAACACATAGCATTACATTAGCAAGAGCTTTTAAAATCACATGCGATTAGAAAAAGCTCTTGCAGTGTGAACCAGCAAATGGCAGTTGAAGAAAAACACCGGGAAACTGTGCCATTCAAAGATCCATAAGTATGCACCGCAAGTACAGTATTTACACTTTTATTTTAACTGGGTGTCATTTAAATTTAACTTTTCACTACATTATTTGTAAAGTACAATCTCGTTATTGTACACTCTGATATAGCAAACCTCTGGATATAGTAAACTCATTCCTCAGGTCCCAGCAAATGCATCTATATATACAATGTATGACCAATTCTGATATGGTAGACTTGTGCCCATACACTCGTCAGATTGGCAGAAGATAGATAAGAAATGCATCTGATGA
Organism: Hyperolius riggenbachi; assembly: GCF_040937935.1. Lineage (NCBI taxonomy): Eukaryota > Metazoa > Chordata > Amphibia > Anura > Hyperoliidae > Hyperolius > Hyperolius riggenbachi. The sequence continues at coordinate 408,522,870 of NC_090647.1, read as the reverse complement.
TCTATCTGATGCGTTTTTAGAACATTTTTTACCAGGATAGAATTCCAATAGATTTCAGTTTGAAATCTGTTGAAATTCGATCTGATGGCATTTTTTTGCCATCAGATTTCCATTAAGGCCAATGCAAACTGATAAGCAATCTCATCAGATCGACCTAAATTTTCCACCCTGCAAGTTCGATGGAAATCCATCGAAATCGGCCGTCGATCGGTCGATTGGCCAACCGATTTGCGATCGATCGGCCAGAAAATCGGCTGAGTGTATGGGCTGCTTTATGAAACAGCAAACTACTTTTTCTGGTGCCATGAAGTTTACTATCAAGGGATTATATTGTATTCCAACTGCAAGGACAAAGAGGAACTCTTTAAAGAGAACCCGAAGTGGGAATTACTTTTACTATTGGGGCACAGAGGCTGGTTGTGCGCACTAAGACCAGCCTCTGTTGCCCCATCGTGTGCCTCCATGTCCCCCCTGCTCGCCGCTATACCCCCCGCATTGCTGGCTGTGTCGCCAGCTCAATGTTTACCTTGCGCTGTCAGTCAGCGCCGCTCCCCCGCCTCCTCCGCATCGGCGCCACCCGCCGCTTCACTTCCCTCCTATCAGCGGGAGGGAAGGGACACGGGCGGGTGCGCCGATGCGGAGGAGGCGGGGGAGCAGCGCTGACTGACAGCGCAAGGTAAACATTGAGCTGGCGACACGCTGCGTGTCGCCAGCAATGCGGGGGGTATAGCGGCGAGCAGGGGGGACATGGAGACACACGATGGGGCAACAGAGGCTGGTCTTAGTGCGCACAACCAGCCTCTGTGCCCCAATAGTAAAAGTAATTCCCACCTCGGGTTCTCTTTAAAGCAAACCTGCACAGAAAATAAACTAATGACATAACTGTGGGTGCAATACTAATGGTAAATAAACTGAAAATAAAAACAAGACTTCCAAATGTGCATACACATGCTAGAGCAGGGCTGCCCAATAGGTCGATCGCGATCTACCGGTAGATCGCGGCCGTATTGCCGCGTCTTGTCAAATTCTGCAGTTGCGCAGCCGCGGCTGTCAGATTTTGCTGCCACGGCAGCATCAGTGAGGAGAGAAGAGAAGGGAGAGGCGCGGCTGAAGAAGAAATGAGCAAATGAGGATACAGCATCTCCTCCCCTCCAGGCTGCGAGAAATATCTCCTCCCCTCCAGGCCTCATGTGACTCACTTGTAGACTGCAGAGTCTCTTCCGGGATTGCAGATGGTCTGTCTGTAGAGAGAGTTCCCGGCTAGCAGAGCGGAGAAAGCTCTCCTTAGGTCAGTAGTGCTGCTCAGTAGCAGAAAAGTTTCTCTGAGTCCTGCCTCTGCTGCTGGCAGCTGTCAGCCTGATGCACAGCATGCTTCTTCCACCCTCTGCTGACTGATCAGCTTTCAGCTGTGCTGCAGTTGCATGTAGCTCCCTCATTGCTGAGGATGCCTCTGTGATAAGCTGGTCACCCTTCCAGAAAAACAGCATGGGGTCACAGGAGCAATGGGAGAAGGGGGAAGCCGTTCTCCAGGCAAGGGATTGATGAGTAATTAGGTGTGAAGCAGGGAAGGAGAGTGTGATTTTTGGCTGAAACTAGATCCCAGCATTCTGTAAACAATTATCCTGTAAATAGCACAGGGACTCTGCTTTGAAGTGCAAATGCATTGTTTTATATTTATAACTGGTTGGGAGCTGCTCAGATGCTGGTAATATGGTAGCAGCAGTTCTGTGTGTCTACTGGAGGTTAACTGTATAGCCTGGGGGGGCTGGGGGGGGGGGGGGGCGATGAGGTGGTAGATCTCCTGGGCTCGGCAGTTTTTAAAGTAGCTCGCGAACCAAAAAAGTGTGAGCACCCCTGTGCTAGAGTGTTCTGGTGTGTCCTCTAGAAATCCAGAGTGAGGAACCTACTTGGCTAGAGAGAGAAAACAACCCACCAGGTCAGATCTCTGGCCAAGTGGTGAAGAGGAGTCGGGAGCTGTTATACATACGCTGGGTTCTAGCCAGAGGTTGTCATTATTGGTCGCCTCGCCCAAGTTTCATCTAGCATGTGCACAGAGCTTTAAATGCCTACTTATAACCATTTAGAAATGAAATGATCATTGTACAAACAGCCTGTTCTGTACTATGGAGAATGGAGGACATGCATAAGCTAGTGGTTGATTATTGGTAAACAATGCCAGGCTGTACATACTCTACATTTTCTTCAGATAATGATAATCTAGAATGCATATGCAGTTTAATGCCCATAAAATAGAACATCCAGGATTGTCTTGATAACAAGTTGATTCAAACATTACAATTGTAATCACCTGTACAGTAATCTACTTCCCTCTAAAGATTACTGACTAAATGTACATTTAATCACAGTCCTCATTTCTGCTTGATGCTTTCTTTTTACTTCACTTGTCAGACATTCTTTACAGCACAGAGTTATATAAGATGTTAGCTTAATGATAAAAAAATATCGTTCTATAATCTCTCAGCAATGAGTACTTGTAAATATACTTGTAAAAAAAATTCAGACCACACAGTTGCAGCAACACATTTGACCTGAGGATCACTGTCTTCCAGGTGCCACCTTCCAGTCTTCACTTACAATAAGAAATGTATACAAGCACAGAACCGACTCGTTTACCAATCCTGAACCACAGGTAAACACTATGTACACGCAGCCCCTGTCCAAAGAAAAAATATCCCTGTGCAGTCATATAAATCATCAATCTGCCCACACTGTACCACTCGTCTCCCACCTCTCCTGGCAGCCATGTCTTCTTGGTATTTTGGGATGTGACGCAATCACGTGACATATGCATCCGGGTCACGTTACGTCACCAGTATAAGTAACCTTGCGAAGTAGCGTCCTAAAACTAGAAGTGGACTGTCTGACACTGGAGGGCGGTGTGTGGATGGCTGCATTTGATTCTGCGCTGTGTTCGAAACCATTTGACCTAGTTGTGGAAATGATTCGGCGCTAGTCTACATATGGGACCCCGTGGAATCCCCTCGAACGACCTCGGTGCAAAACGAAACTAATTAGCGCCAATATGATACAGAAAGGAGGCTGTTTACAGAGGGGTGATTTGCTGAATGAGACGTATGAAGCTCCGAACAGTACTTTGGAGACATCCTTTTGCCCCGTACTCCTAATCCTTTATCCAGCTTTCAGGATATCTTCACTTAGATGTGTTTATTTATTCCCACACTCTTGCAAAAACCTCATACCTCCCAACTTTTTGAAATCAGAAAGATGGACACTTAAGCCACGCCCTTGCAACCTCATAACCACACCCAGATACACCCATAGTCACGCATAATTATGGATTTCATAAGAAAAGATGTTAGTTTGTTTTTATTTCAAACTACACTGGTCCTTTCCTGGTTACTTTTCCTTATTATTATAAGAAAATAAGAAATGCATCAATTTAAAGGGTGTGAATAAAGTTTAGAATCAATTGAACACATTTTTTTCAGTAGAAAAAGACATTTACATAGATTTGTACATCAGTCCAAAGGCCTGCTTCACACTGCAGATTGGCATAAGCATTATGGTGCGGCGTGCCCAGCCAAAAACAAGCCTTCATTTATTTATTATTTATTTATTATGTTTATAAAGCGCCAACATATTACGCATCGCTGGACATTAGTTTAGGTTACAGACAATATTTAGGGGTGACATACAGCAAAATGACAATACAGGAATACAAGAAAGACCAGATCATGCAGCACAGTAGGAGTAGAAGGTAATGCTTAGTCAGTCACTGGATGGGAGCATGGAGATTAGGCAAGTTAGGTACACTCAGATGCATAGCATGAGTTCACAGTAATGGAAGTGCATGATCAGGTAGGACCCAAAAGGAGGAGGACCCTGCCCAAAGGCTTACAATCTAGAGGGAGAGGTAAGGACACGAAAGGTAGGGGACCAGAGTTCAGCTGTGGGTTTAGAGCACTTGTGAGGGGTAGTTGGCCAGAGTGAAAAGGTGAGTTTTGAGGGCCTTCTTGAAGATGTTGAAGGAGGGGGCTGCCCTAATGGGTGGAGGTAGGGAGTTCCATAGTGTTGGAGCAGCTCTTGAGAAGTCCTGGAGGCGTGCAGGGGGCGGTCAGGCGAAGTTCATTGGAAGAGCAGCTAGGTGTGTACCTCTGAGTAAGATCGGTAATGTAGGTTGGACAGGTTTTGTGGACAGATTTGTAGGTCAGACACAGTATCTTGAATCTGATTCTGGACTGGATAGGAAGCCAGTGGAGGGATTCAAGGAGGGGATCCGCCGTGGTGGAGCAATGGGAGCAGTGGATAATTTTGGCTGCCGCATTCATGATGGAGTGCAGTGGGGCTATTCGGGTCATAGGGAGACCAGACAAAAGGGCATTGCAGTAGTCAAGGCGGGAAAATATGAGGACATGGATGAGAAGTTTGGTTGTGGCAGAGGTCAGGAAAGGGCGACTCTTACAGATGTTACAAGGTGGAAGTTGCAGGACTTTGTGAGGTTTTAGATGTGGGGAGTGAAGGAGAGTGCGGAGTCCAGGGTGACACCCAGACAGCGGGCTTGAGAGGTAGTGCAAATGGTAGTGTGGTTAACAGTGACATGCACATCTGGGATGGCCAGGGTGGGAAGATCATAAATTCTGTTTTGTCTAGATTTCATTTCAGGAACCTAGCGGACATCCAGGGGGAGATGGCTGATAGGCAGGAGGAGATCTTGTCCATGGTAGTGGTGGATATGTCAGGGGTGTGGAGGTAGATCTGGGTATCATCTGCATACAGATGATAGTTAAAACCCATTGAGGAGATAACCTTGCCAACGGAGGATGTGTATAGTGTGAACAGTAGGGGGCCAAGGACCGAGCCTTGGGGGACTCCCACCGAGAGGTGGTTGGGGGTGGACGAGGACTCATTGAAGGTGGTCGTGAAGGAGCAGTTGGAGAGGTAGGATGAAAGCCAGGTCAGGGCGAGATCGTGAATGCCCATGAACTGGATGAGTAGGGGATGATCTACTGTGTCAAAAGCTGCTGAAAGGTCAAGGAAGAGGAGAATGGAGTATTTACCTTCAGCTTTAGCTAAGGCAAGGTCATTGACCACTTTGGTGAGAGCAGTTTCGGTTGAGTGGGCAGGCCGAAATCCAGATTGCAGTGGGTCTAGCAGTGAGTTGGCATTGAGGTACTGGGTCAGGCGTTTGTGAACTAGACACTCAAGGAGTGTTGAGGCAAAGGGGAGGAGGGAGATAGGGCAGTAGTTGGAGGGTAGCGAGGGGTCGAGAGAGGGTTTCTTGAGCAGGGGTAGTACAGTGGCCTGCTTGAAGTCTGAGGGGAAGGTGCCTGTGGATAGGGAGGGGTTAAACAGGGTAGTGAGGACTGGGGCCAATTCGTGAAGTGAGGCTGGAGTAAATCAGAAGGCATGGGGTCAAGGGGGGAAAGTAGTGGTATGGGAAGTCTGCAGTAGGTGGTTGACTTCCTTGGTGGTAGTAGGAGTGAAGGAGCTGAGGGGAGGATAAGGTGGAGGAGGATCTGGTTGGGAGAGGGTGGAAGGTGAAGATTGGATATTTCCTGACGGATGGAGACAATTTGCCCTCTACCCTCTTATGCGGCGTATGCTGCGCCGCGGGTCGGCTAGTTCTATTATACTATAGCATGTGCTTCAGAGAATAGTGTAATTCTAATCATCAGTTTCACGCTAACAGCTTAGCTTAAACTGAACCTTAACTGAGCAACAAAAATTTTTTTTCACTTACCCGGGGCTTCCACCAGCCCCTGCAGACGTTCTGTGCCTGCGCTGGGGACAAGCCTATCCTCTGGTCCCCCGCAAGCAGCCAGTTTCATTTTTGGCAACTGGCCAGTTGCCAGGCCAGTGCACCTGTGCAGCCATGGCTGCGTGAGTCCAGGCTCGGACTGACCCACCGAACCACCAATTTTTCCATCGGTGGGCCCCGGCCACCCTGCCTCCTGGGGGCCCCAGAGCTGAGAAGGAGAGGGGCACAGCGCAGGAAGGGGGAAATTCCTCCCTCACCTAGGGGCCCCCCCTTCCGCGCTCCCATGTTCCAAAATTGCAGCCAGCGGCAGCAGCGTGGAATAGCTTACCGGGATGAGATCCATAGCTCTGCGTGTCGCTGGCTGGTCTAGTTTCCTGCACTGCACTGACCAATCACGCTCTCGCAGTACTTCCTGTGAGAGCATGATTGGTCATTGCAGTGCAGGAGACCAGACCAGCCAGCGGCACGCAGAGCTATAGATCTGATCATCTCGGTAAGCTATTCCCCGCTGCTGCCGCTGGCTGGCTGCAATTTTGGAGGGAGGGGGAGTGCGGAAGGGTGGGCCCTAGGTGAGGGAGGGGGGAGGCTTCCCCCCCTCCCCGCTGCTCTGTGCACAATTTCCCCCCTTCCTGCACTGTGCCTCCCTCCTTCTCAGCTCTGGGGACCTGCCTTTGTGGGGATATCTGACGCCAATCTGATTGTATTTTGTGAGGATATCTGCTGCCAATCTAATTGCATTTTGTGGGGATATCTGCCGCCAATCTGATTGTATTTTGTTGGGAAATCTGCCGCCAATCTGATTGCATTTTGTGGGGATATCTGCCGCCAATCTATTTGCATTTTATGGGGATATTTGCCGCCAATCTAATTGCATTTTGTGGGGATATCTGCCGCTATCAGATTGGCGGCAGACTTCATCAAGTAGTTCATCAAGTAGTCAAATGGCAGCAGATTTCCCGTCAAAATGCAATCAGATTGGCGGCGATATCTGCCGCCAATCTACTTGCATTTTGTGGGGATATCTGCTGCCAATCTAATTGCATTTTGTGGGGATATCTGCCACCAATCTAATTTCATTTTGTGGGGATATCTGCCGCCAATCTAATTGCATTTTGTGGGGATACCTGCCGCCAATCTAATTGCATTTTGTGGGGATATCTGCCGCCAATCTAATTGCATTTTGTAGGGATATCTGTCGCTAATCTGATTGTATTTTGTTGGGAAATCTGACGCCAATCTGATAGCATTTTGTGGGGATATCTGCCACCATTCTATTTGTATTTTGTGGGGAAATCTGCCACCAATCAAATTGCATTTTGTGGGGATATCTGCCGCCAATCTAATTGCATTTTGTGGGGAAATCTGCCGCCAATCTAATTGCATTTTGTGGGGAAATCTGCCGCCAATATGATTGCATTTTGTCGGGAAATCTGCCGCCAATCTGATTGCATTTTGTCGGGAAATCTGCTGCCATTTGACTACTTGATGAATTATCATGAGGCATGTAACTACCGTATATACTAGCATACAAGCCGAATTTTTGACCCCCAAAAAGGGGGCCAAAAGTTGGGGGTCGGCTTGTATGCGAGTCGTGGGTGGTGGTCCGTGGTCCGCGCCCCCGCCCGCTTCCTCCGCGGCCGTCGCTGCTATTACCTGCTTTAGGCAGCGGCCGCTTCCTAATCCGGGTTCCACTCTTCATCATGCGTATACCGTAAGTGTATCACAGCAGCGCGACGGGCACTGCTGCTGTGACGATGCAGGGGGCAGGAAAGAGCGGTTCCCCTGGTAACGGCGATACACATCGCCGTTACAGGAAGCCACGATCTTTCCTGTCCCCTGCATCGTCACAGCAGCAGCACCGGGCGCGCTGCTGTGATACACTTATGGTATACGCATGATGAAGAGGGGAACCCGGATTAGGAAGCGGCCGCTGCCTAAAGCAGGTAATAGCAGCGGCGGCCGCGGGGGGAGGAGGAGGAGGGGCGATATACTGGGCACTATACTAGCTATACTGGGCACTATACTGGCTATACTGGGCACTTTACTAGCTATACTGGGCACTCTACTGGGCACTATACTGGCTATACTGGGCACTATACTGGCTATACTGGGCACTTTACTAGCTATACTGGGCACTATACTGGCTATACTGGGCACTATACTAGCTATAATGGCTATACTGGGCACTATACTGGCTATACTGGGCACTATACTGGCTATACTGGGCACTATACTAGCTATACTGGGCACTATACTAGCTATACTGGGCACTTTACTAGCTATACTGGGCACTCTACTGGGCACTATACTGGCTATACTGGGCACTATACTGGCTATACTGGGCACTATACTGGCTATACTGGGCACTTTACTAGCTATACTGGGCACTATACTAGCTATAATGGCTATACTGGGCACTATACTGGCTATACTGGGCACTATACTGGCTATACTGGGCACTATACTGGCTATACTGGGCACTATACTAGCTATACTGGGCACTATACTAGCTATACTGGGCACTTTACTAGCTATACTGAGGCACTACCTACCCATACTGGGCACTATACTAGCTATACTGGGACACACTGGGGGGGATCACGCACCTGCACCAATCCAGCATTTCCTACCCCCGGCTTATATGGGAGTCAATAATTTTCCCCTGGTTTTTCAGGTAAAAGTTGGGGTTTTTTTTATTTTAAAGTCTGCCCATGACTCATCATGACCACGCCCATGTTCCAGTGCGTGGTGACACTCATTTATTTTTGCTGCAGCGCGCTGCGTGCGCCACATGTGGACATGTCCCTGTTGGAGACTGTCCTCAGAAGTGCTCACAATCTATTCCCTACCATAAAATCATTAAAAATTTCTAGAGTACATGTGTATGTGAGCCCAAAATGGGGGGGGGGGGGGGGGGGAGGAGAGGGGATCGGGGGGGGGGGGCAGCCAGCACCTAGATGAGTAGGTGGGATGCTACGTCCGCCTACCCCCACAGCCAGCACCCAGATGCTACCTTTCTCCCTCGCACCCACCTAACCCAGCCAGCACCCAGATGTTAACTCCCACCCCAGCCAGTACCCAGATGCTGCCTTCCACTCCAGCCAACACCCAGATAAGTAGATGGGATGCTACCTCCCACCCACTCCCCCCCCCCCCCCCCCCACAGCCAGCACCCAGATGCTACCTTTCTCCCTTACACTCACCTACGCCAGCCAGCACCCAGATGGTACCTTCCACCCCAGCCAGCACCCAGATGCTACCACCCACTTACCCCCTTAGGCCTCATTTCTATTAGGGCCCGTTTCCACTAGAGCGAATCCGCATGCGTTCTCTGCATGCGGATTCGCATAACCAATACAAGTGGATGGCCCTGTTTCCACTTGTCAGTTTTTTCCTGCGTTTTTCTGTGCAGGATTTTTCTGCACGGTAGAGCCTGCAGAATTCGCCTGCGTGAGGAATGCAGGCGATTCGCAGGCTATGTATTTAATAGGGAAAACGCGCATGCGTTTTTTGCCGCGATTTCGCCTGCGAATTCGCATGAAAACTAATGTAAATTGAACCAGGCAGTGACATGGTTAAATTCGCATATACCCTGCCTATGCGAAATCGCGGCAAAAAACGCACGCGGAATCGCATCCGCATGCGATTTCGTCAGCGGTGGAATCCCGGTGATTCGCACCGCACTAGTGGAAACGAGCCCTTAGTGTGCTTCTGTCCGCTTTTTATCAGCACATCAATGTTACAAATTGATACATGTTGCTGAAAAGCGGACAGAAGTGCACTAGTGAAAATGAGGTCTAAGCCAGCAACCAGACGTTACCTCCCACCCACTCCAGCCAGCGCCTAAATGCTAACTCCCTCCCACCCCAGCCAGCACCCAGATGCTACATCCTACTCACTCACCCCTCCCAGCCAGCACCTAGATTCTACCTTCCTCTCTCGCACCCACCTACCACAGCCAGCACTCAGATGTTACCTCCTACCCCAGCCAGTGCCCAGATGTTACCACCCACCCCAGCCAGCACCCAGATGTTACCTCCCACCCAACCCAGCGTGCACCCAGATGCTACATCCCACCCACTCACCCCTCCCAGCCAGCACCTAGATTCTACCTACCACCCACTCACCCCACCCCCCAGCCAGGACCCAGATTCTACCTTCTTCTATGGCACCCACTTACCCCAGCCAGCACTCAGACGTTACCTCCCACCCCACCAGTGCCCAAATGTTACCACCCACCTCAGCCAGCATCCAGATGTTACCTCCCACTCACCCCAGCCAGCACCCAGATGTTACCTAACCACGCACTCACCCCAGCCAGCACCCAGATGCTACCTCACAGCCACTCAACCCTACAGCCAGCACCCAGCTGCTACCTTCCTTCTTCGCACTCACTTACCAGCAAGCAGCCAGATGTTACCTCTGACCTACCCCAGCCAGTGCCCAGATGTTACCTCAGACCCACCCCAGCTAGCACCCAGATGTTATCTCCCAGCCAGCGCCTACGTTGCCTCGCACTCACCCCAGCCAACACACAGATGTTGCCACCCACTCCAGCCAGCACCAAGATGTTACCTAACCACCCACCCCAGCCAGCACCCAGATGTTACCAAACCACCCACCCCATCCAGCACCCAGATGTTAAGTCCCACCCACCCCAGCCAGCACCCAGATGTTACCACCCACCCCAGCCAGCACCCAGATGTTACCTCCCACCGACCCCAGCCAGCACCCAGATGTTACCTAACCACCCACCCCATCTAGCACCCAGATGCTACCTCCCACCCACTCACCCCCCCCAGCCAGCAGCCAGATGCTACCTCCCACTTGAGATGGGCCGACATCAAATTTCAAATTTGCAAATGGCGCACGCGAATTTCTGCAAAAGTTTGCGAACAGACAAATTTTACGAATATCCGTAGACTTTAATGTACATGCGAATTCTAAAACCTGTAGGGACTGTTTCTGGCCACAAAAGTGATGGAAAAATAGTTTCAAGGGGGGCATGGCTTGGCACTGCAACGTGATGGCTGCCTAAACCCTAGCTCCTGCACAACGCCCGTCTGAAGTGTCTATTCCTGCTTTCCCCAGGGGCTATTTTCTGGATATGAGGAGCTCCCGCCGTCCGCTAAACACCACCGCTGAACAAAAGCTGACCCACCAACAGATAGGGAAGACTGTACCAGAGCTTTTTCGCTCACAAAACTCTCTGGCCCAGACTCCCAAAATGGCGCCAACGAAAGACATGCAAACTGCCCAGGCTTCTCGGACACGTCACTACCAACTACCTCAAAGGATAGTGACTTAAAACGCACAGCCCCCACACTGGCTGACATCCATTCCATGGCAGAGGACATTAAGGCCTCGTTCCACACAGCTATAGCGGAGGTCCGCAACGATGTAGCCGCCATAGGAGTCCTGCTCAACCACCTAAAAGCGGCGGACTCAAGTAAGGCCTCTCAACTTAAGACCCTCCGCCATACCACAGATGATCATACTAACTGGCTAGCTGAACACACACGTCAAATCGAGGATCTAGATAATCGTGGGCGCAGATTCAACATACGTGTTAAAGGCCTCTTGGAGTCTGTGGCGTCCGATCGCTTAGACCACACGCTCTCTTCTATCTTTAATGAACTGGTAGAACGTCCTTCAGAGACACAGATCGGATTCGTTAGAGCGCTTAAGCCACGAGGATCTGACAATGACAAGCCAAGAGATGTTATATGTTGTCTGGACTCATTCCCACTTAACCAATTGCCGACCGCCTAACGCACAGAGGCGGCCGGGAAGTGGACCCCACAAGGACCAGCTCATGCCCAAAGGCGGCGGTCCTTGTAGGGGCATGAGCGGAGCGATCGCGTCATCCGTGACGCGATCCTCCGCCTCCGCCTGGCGCCGCTCACCCGCCGCAACATCCCGCCGGCCATACGGAAGCGCCGGCGGGATGTTAAGTCCGCGATCGCCGCATACAAAGTGTATAATACACTTTGTAATGTTTACAAAGTGTATTATACAGGCTGCCTCCTGCCCTGGTGGTCCCAGTGTCCGATGGACCATCAGGGCAGGCTGCAGCCACCCTAGTCTGCACCCAAGCACACTGATTTCCCCCCCCCCGCCCCAAATCGCCCACAGCACCCATCAGGACCCCCCCTGCCCACCCCCCAGACCCCTGTTTGCACCCAATCACCCCCCTAATCACCCATCAATCACTCCCTGTCACTATCTGTCAACGCTATTTTTTTTTATTCCCCCCCCTCCCCCCTGCCCCCTCCTGATCACCCCCCCAGCCCCCCCCCCCCCCCCCTGTGTACTGTATGCATCTATCCCCCTGATCACCTGTCAATCACCCATCAATCACCCCCTGTCACTGCCACCCATCAATCAGCCCCTAACCTGCCCCTTGCGGGCAATCTGATCACCCACCCACACCAATAAATCGCCCGCAGATCCGACATCAGATCACCACCCAAGCGCAGTGTTTACATCTATTCTCTACCCTAAACACCCACTAATTACCCATCAATCACCCATCAATCACCGCCTATCACCACCTGTCACTGTTACCCATCAGATTAGACCCTAATCTGCCCCTTGCGGGCACCCAATCACCCGCCCACACGCTCAGATTGCCCTCAGACCCCCCCTTATCAATTCGCCAGCGCATTACTTACATCTGTTCTTCCCTGTAATAACCCACTGATCACCTGTCAATCACCTGTCAATCACCCATCAATCACCCCCTGTCACTGCCACCCATCAATCACCCCCTGTCACTGCCACCCATCAATCAGCCCCTAACCTGCCCCTTGCGGGCAATCTAATCACCCACCCACACCAATAGATCGCCCGCAGATCCGATGTCTGATCACCTCCCAAGTGCGGTGTTTACATCTATTCTCTACCCTAAACACCCACTAATCACCCCCTATCACCACCTGTCACTGTTACCCATCAGATCAGACCCTAATCTGCCTCTTGCGGGCACCCAATAACCGGCCTACATGCTCAGATTGCCCTTAGACCCCCCCTTATCAATTCGCCAGTGCAATATTTACATCTGTTCTCCCCTGTAATAACCCACTAATTACCTGTCAATCACCTATCAATCACCCATCAATCACCCCCTGTCACTGCCACCCATCAATCACCCCCTATCACTGCCACCCATCAATCAGCCCCTAACCTGCCCCTTGCGGGCAATCTGATCACCCACCCACACCAATAGATCGCCCGCAGATCCGACGTCCGATCACCTCCCAAGTGCAGTGTTTACATCTGTTCTCCACCCTAAACACCCACTAATTACCTATCAATCACCCCCTGTCACTGCTACCTATCAGATTAGACCCCTATCTGCCCCTAGGGCACTCAATCACCCGCCCACACCCTCAGAACGCCCTCAGACCCCAGTCCTGATCACCTCGCCAGTGCATTGCTTGCATCTATTCCCCCCTCTAATCACACCTTGAGACACCCATCAATCACCTCCTGTCACCCCCTAGCACACCTACCCATCAGATCAGGCCCTAATTTGCCCCGTGTGGGCTCCTGATCACTCGGCCAAACCTTCAGATCCCCCTCAGACCCCCTTCCGATCACCTCCCCAGTGCATTGATTGCATCTATTTTCCGCTCTAACCACCCCATGAGACACCCATCAATCACCTCCTGTCACCCCCCTAGCACTCCTATCCATCAGATCAGGCCCAATACAACCTGTCATCTAAAAGGCCACCCTGCTTATGACCGTTTCCACAAAATTCGCCCCCTCATAGACCACCTGTCATCAAAATTTGCAGATGCTTATACCCCTGAACAGTCATTTTGAGACATTTGGTTTCCAGACTACTCACGGTTTTGGGCCCGTAAAATGCCAGGGCGGTATAGGAACCCCACAAGTGACCCCATTTTAGAAAAAAAGACACCCCAAGGTATTCTGTTAGGTGTATGACGAGTTCATAGAAGATTTTATTTTTTGTCAAAAGTTAGCGGAAATTGATTTTTATTGTTTTTTTTTTCACAAAGTGTCATTTTTCACTAACTTGTGACAAAAAATAAAATCTTCTATGAACTCGCCTGACACCAAACGGAATACCTTGGGGTGTCTTCTTTCTAAAATGGGGTCACTTGTGGGGTTCCTATACTGCCCTGGCATTTTAGGGGCCCTAAACCGCGAGGAGTAGTCTAGAAAACAAATGCCTCAAAATGACCTGTGAATAGGACGTTGGGCCCCTTAGCGCACCTAGGCTGCAAAAAAGTGTCACACATGTGGTACCGCCGTACTCAGGAGAAGTAGTATAATGTGTTTTGGGGTGTATTTTTACACATACCCATGCTGGGTGGGAGAAATCTCTCTGTAAATGGACAATTGTGTGTAAAAAAAAATCAAACAATTGTAATTTACAGAGATATTTCTCCCACCCAGCATGGGTATGTGTAAAAATACACCCCAAAACACATTATACTACTTCTCCTGAGTACGGCGGTACCACATGTGTGGCACTTTTTTACACCCTAAGTATGCTAAGGGGCCTAAAGTCCAATGAGTACCTTTAGGATTTCACAGGTCATTTTGCGACATTTGGTTTCAAGACTACTCCTCATGGTTTAGGGCCCCTAAAATGCCAGGGCAGTATAGGAACCCCACAAATGACCCCATTCTAGAGAGAAGACACCCAAAGGTATTTCGTTAGGAGTATGGCGAGTTCATAGAAGATTTTATTTTTTGTCACAAGTTAGCGGAAAATGACACTTTGTGAAAAAAAACAATTAAAATCAATTTCTGCTAACTTGTGACAAAAAAATAAAAACTTCTATGAACTCACCATACTCCTAACGGAATACCTTGGGGTGTCTTCTTTCTCAAATGGGGTCATTTGTGGGGTTCCTATACTGCCCTGGCATTTTAGGGGCCCTAAACCGTGAGGAGTAGTCTTGAAACAAAAATGACCTGTGAAATCCTAAAGGTACTCATTGGACTTTGGGCCCCTTAGTGCAGTTAGGGTGCAAAAAAGTGCCACACATGTGGTATTGCCGTACTCGGGAGAAGTAGTATAATGTGTTTTGGGGTGTATTTTTACACATACCCATGCTGGGTGGGAGAAATACCTCTGTAAATGACAATCTTTTGATTTTTTTACACACAATTGTCCATTTACAGAGTTATTTCTCCCACCCAGCATGGGTATGTGTAAAAATACACCCCAAAACACATTGTACTACTTCTCCCGAGTACGGCGATACCACATGTGTGGCACTTTTTTGCACCCTAACTGCGCTAAGGGGCCCAAAGTCCAATAAGTACCTTTAGGATTTCACAGGTCATTTTGAGAAATTTTGTTTCAAGACTACTCCTCACGGTTTAGGGCCCCTAAAATGCCAGGACAGTATAGGAACCCCACAAATGAATCCATTTTAGAAAGAAGACACCCCAAGGTATTCTGTTAGTAGTACGGTGAATTCATAGAAGATTTTATTTTTTGTCACAAGTTAGCGAAAATTGATTTTTATTGGTTTTTTTCAGAAAGTGTCATTTTCCGCTAACTTGTGACAAAAAATAAAATCTTCTATGAACTCACCGTACTACTAACGGAATACCTTGGGGTGTCTTCTTTCTAAAATGGGGTCATTTGTGGGGTTCCTATACTGTCCTGGCATTTTAGGGGCCCTAAACCGTGAGGAGTAGTCTTGAAAACAAATGTCTGAAAATGACCTGTGAAATCCTAAAGGTACTCATTGGACTTTCAGCCCCTTAGCGCAGTTAGGGTGCAAAAAAGTGCCACACATGTGGTATCGCCGTACTCAGGAGAAGTAGTATAATGTGTTTTGGGGTGTATTTTTACACATACCCATGCTGAGTGGGAGAAAGATCTCTGTAAATGGACAATTGTGTGTAAAACACAATTGTCCATTTCTCCCACCCAGCATCGGTATGTGTAAAAATACACCCCAAAACACATTATACTACTTCTACTGAGTACGGCAATACCACATGTGTGGCACTTTTTTGCACCCTAACTGCGCTAAGGGGCCCAAAGTCCAATGAGCACCTTTAGGCTTTACAGGGGTGCTTACAAATTAGCACCCCCCAAAATGTGAGGACAGTAAACACACCCCCCAAATGACCCCATTTTGGAAAGTAGACACTTCAAGGTATTCAGAGAGGGGCATGGTAAGTCCATGGCAGATTTCATTTTTGTTTGGTGCAAGTTAGAAGAAATGGAAACTTTTTTTTTTTTTTTGTCACAAAGTGTCATTTTCCGCTTACTTGTGACAAAAAATAATATCTTCTATGAACTCACTATGCCTCTCAGTGAATACTTTGGGATGTCTTCTTTCCAAAATGGGGTCATTTGGGGGGTATTTATACTATCCTGGAATTCTAGCCCCTCATGAAACATGACAGGCGGTCAGAAAAGTCATAGATGCTTGAAAATGGGAAAATTCACTTTTTGCACCATAGTTTGTAAACGCT
The DNA here is from genome assembly GCF_040937935.1 of Hyperolius riggenbachi. Lineage (NCBI taxonomy): Eukaryota > Metazoa > Chordata > Amphibia > Anura > Hyperoliidae > Hyperolius > Hyperolius riggenbachi. Next base: position 408,506,654 of record NC_090647.1, on the reverse strand, counting down.
ATAACTTTTACCCAAACCAATAAATATAGGCTGAATGGGTTTTTTTAAATCAAAAACATGTTTGTCCACATTTTTCGCGCTGCATGTATACAGAAATTTTACTTTATTTGAAAAATGTCAGCACAGAAAGTTAAAAAAAATCATTTTTCTGCCAAAATTCATGTCTTTTTTGATGAATATAATAAAAAGTAAAAATCGCAGCAGCCATCAAATAGCACCAAAAGAAAGCTTTATTAGTGACAAGAAAAGGAGCCAAAATTCATTTAGGTGGTAGGTTGTATGAGCGAGCAATAAACCGTGAAAGCTGCAGTGGTCTGAATGGAAAAAAAGTGGCCGGTCCTTAAGGGGGGTAAAGCCCTAGGTCCTCAAGTGGTTAAAGAGAATATTATGCGTAAAGCTAGATCTTAAGACGCAATACTCTTTAATAAGGCCCCAATACACTTATACCAAGACCTCTCTGCTATCACTCTAGCTAAACGCAGGGCGCTGAAACCGCTGCTGAGTCTGACATCGCTGAAAAACAAAATCACTACATGCTGTTACAGCCACTACAAGTCTCATCCTCAGGTCCTCTAAAACCCTTGTTCCACTATGTTGGGATCCATATGACTGAACTCAACCTAGACACTAACGGATACTCGAATCACACTTACAGCCGCACTATGCAACGCTATGGAACATCTCAGTGCAAGTATCCATAGATTTGAGCATATTGCCTTTTGTTTTTCATCTGGCTCTCTTCCCTTTATTATTATTGTTTTTCTTTTATCATTTCTTTTCTTTTGGTTTTTCATTCATTTTTGCACCATGCTTTTGCATAAATAGCTATACTATTACCGAGATGCAAGTTGATGTTAAAATTGTGCTGTTCAAATGTTATGTTTAACACAGAAGGGACTCTATTTCCTCCCCTTCCCTCCTAGGGGGTTATGTTATGTCATTATAGGTAGGCGGTGCCTGGCTGTCGTGTCTGCCGGGGTTGGGCCCCCCTCTATACAGGATTTTCCTGTTGGGCCTCCCCCCCCCCCGGGGGGGCCCAACTGTATCGTCAACATTGACATTGAGGCGATACCCCACCGTCCCGGTGGGGTATCGCCTCAATGTCAATGTTGACGATACAGTTGTGTGCCATTGACCTTTTTCTATTTCTCTTCCAACCCAGTTTAATGTTTTTGGAATGACATGCATATTGTATGGTGTTATTAATGATGTGCTGATCTAAAATTGAACCCCCCTATACACTTTCCTCCCCCCCTATTCCCCCATCTTCCCTCCTCCCTCTCCCCTCCCCCTCCCTTGAGACCCCTTTAACATTCCTCATTACCATTTTCTACATAACAGATATGTGACTTAACCCACAGATTGCAAAAGGAAAAATTGCTGATACATAAGTTTAGTAGCTCCTCCTAGAAATAATCTATAACTAATGATTACCAGGGGAAATTTCTATAGCTTAATGACGGGTCACAACAGGAGATTACATAACGTATAGTATTTAATACTTAACCTGTATTTTTCTATATTACTGTGACATCCCATTGCACGTCTTCCATTTCCCCCACACAATATATTTTCATATACTGAACAAATAACCCACATTGTAGGTGAGTACGTCCCTCCACGTCATACTCATGTGGGTACCTTAACACTGCTTGACACATGTTGGGCACCACTTACTTCACATCTTTCTCGTGCCTTTTTCTCTCCACTGTCTCTACTACTATTCTTACTTCATTTCTCTTTCTTATTTTGCTCCTACCTATTTCCTATACTAACCACTCCTCTACAGGAAATACTCCTGGTTTGAGTGGAGGGTCAGGGACAATTTTCCAAAAATCTTCACCCCTCAATATGGCCCAACAAACTCACCAGGATCCATTGAAGTGGAAATTTATGTCTCTAAACGTTCCCTGAGAAACGATCAGCTGTCTTCAACCTTCTTCGTAAAGAGAAGGTCCATATGTGTTTCCTACAGGAAACACATTTGAGAACACAGCACATCCCTAAGAGATTTGATGGGAGATTTCCTATGGCCTACCATTCAACCACCCCAAACTTTAAAACTAAGGGTGTATCTATTTTTATCCACAAGGATTTCCCCTTTGAGCTGGAGGACATGGAGAGAGATGAAGAGGGTCACTTAAATATGTACAATTTTTTTCACCCTAGCAACGCTATATGCTCCTAATAGCAAACAGCTCTCCTTTGTCTCCTCCGTGACCTCTAAGCTATTGGGTTTTCATCAAGGTATTTTGATACTAGGCGGAGATTTGAATCTTCTGCTGCAGCCTCTTTTAGATTGATCAAATGGCTCTTCTGCCCTTTCCTATAGAGCCCTTGGGCATATCAGGAAAAAACTGCAACAATTGACACTCACTGATCCATGGAGGTTAGCACATCCAGTAGAAAAGGACTATACATTTTTTTCTCCTATCCACAACAAATACTCCCGCATCGACTACATTTTTGTATCACAAAGAGATCTGTCCTTGGTATACGACACAGAGATTGGAAATACAACGATCTCAGACCTCTCTCCAATCTTTTTAACACTAAAACTACCTGAAACCATTTCAAAAACATGGAACTGGAGGCTTAATCCTAACCTACTGAATGACAAAGGTAGAGTACAGGACATTTCTAATGCATTGTCCTCATACTTTGAACTAAACACCACCCCAGAGGTATCTTAACGACTTGGGAAGCACATAAGGCGGTGGTGAGGGGTAGCTTCATGAGACAAGGCGCCAAACTCAAAAAAGAGAGAGAGAAAGGTATCCTAACTTTGTCAGCCGAGATTACATGTTTAGAGGCCCTACACAAACAATCTTTAGCAAGCCAGGCGCTAGAGGAATTGAATTTAGCCTGACAAAAACTAAACAACCTTGTTTTTGTAGATGCCAAAAGAAAGATCCTAGCTGGGAAAAAAATATTTTATGAAATGGGGAACAAAAGTGGAAAGTATTTAGCAAAAACTCTCAGGAAACAAATGATGCACTCACATACTCCCCATATAATCGATAACAAAGTAAACTGGCGAAATCTGAAGAAATAATAGAGGAATTCAGAAACTACTACCAATCCCTGTATAACCTCCCAGTAAATAAACCTGGCAACCAAATAGAAGGGTTATTCCCCTGCTTAGAAGGGGGAGCCCCCACCCGGACATCACGCACATAGAAGGGGGATTCCCCCCCCCGCTTAGAATGGGGAGCCCCCACCAGGCCATCCGCACACATAGAAGGGGGATCCCCCCACTCACCCGCATAGAAGGGGGAGCCCCCGCTCGGCCATCCGCACACATAGAAGGGGGATCCCCCCACCCGCCCGCATAGCTAGCACATACTCTGCCCCGCTGGCTGCACAGGGATTCCCCAGGGTGGCTGGATGCTAGTTCTGCACGCTGGGGGTAGCACAGATCGCTACCCACAGCGTGCAGACAGGCATCCAGCCATCCTGGGGAATCCCTCTGATGTGGGAAAAGTGGAGCCGGCGGCGCAGAGAAACAGGAAATCTCCCTGGCAGTATTGACGAGTCTAGCTCGTCATTACCACTTTCAGCAGGTTTCTGCTGGACGAGCCAGGCGCGTCATTACCGCCAGGGTGGTTAAAAATGCATTGCCTTCACCCTTTATTTCCGCATTTAACAAAATCACGGCCTCCACCATTCCTTCCTCACAATTCCTGGAGGCTCACATATCGGTTATCAACAAACCAGGGAAAATGAGCTGAACAGAGGCGCCAACAGGATAAAAACAGTAATTAAAAAGTTAAAAATTCGCTGAGGAGGCTATGGTGGCTCCGCCCCCTCCAAGCAAACACAAAAGCTGTGTAATATAATCAAGATAATATTTATTGGTACACTCCAGGGTATAGATATACAACGCGTTTCGCGGGTTTAAGCCCGCTTCCTCAGGCAGTAGAAGTAGGAGTACACAGCAATCTGTCAGCAACACACCTGGCGCCAAAGCTTTGTTGCTGACAGATTGCTGTGTACTCCTACTTCTACTGCCTGAGGAAGCGGGCTTAAACCCGCGAAACGCGTTGTATATCTATACCCTGGAGTGTACCAATAAATATTATCTTGATTATATTACACAGCTTTTGTGTTTGCTTGGAGGGGGCGGAGCCACCATAGCCTCCTCAGCGAATTTTTAACTTTTTAATTACTGTTTTTATCCTGTTGGCGCCTCTGTTCAGCTCATTTTGCACTTTATATCCACCCTTGGTGGAGGGGGATACCCCTTTTTTCTCATCTACAGAGAGCGACTTTTTAATCCTGAGTGGGGACAGGTCAAACTCCTCACCTGCTTATACAGTGGTTACCTGGAGGTAACCCTGGTTTGTGAGTATAATTTTACTCTTTTGCATTATACTAATTACCTAAACCTACTACACCATATCGGGCTCTCGGTTCTCTCTCCCTTTTAACAAACCAGGGAAGGACGCCCAGTTGTGTTCAAGCTATAGACCAATTTCCTTGCTAAACTTGGATGCTAAACTGTTGGCAAAAATTTTAGCCAATAGACTCCTCCCATTCATCTGCCTGGACCAGGCAGGATTTGTTCCCAGTAGGGAAGCTAAAGATAATGTGATGAGAACAGTGGGAATAATGGCGTATGCCAAGAGACGAGGCATCAAGCCATTTATCCTGTCTACGGATGCAGAGGAGGCATTTGACAGGGTGGCATGGGACTATATGTGTGCCACCCTGTCAAACCTAGGCCTTGGCACATCCATGAAACAATGGATAGAATTGCTTTATACAAACTCATCAGCACGTGTAAAGGCTAATGGTCTATCAAAAACTCTGGCCATAGGAAACGGGATGAGACAGGGGTGTCCCCTCTCCCCATTAATCTATATTCTCACCCTTGAACCCTTTCTCAACGCTGTTAGGGAAGACACATCCATTAAGGGTATTCAAATAGGCTCCTCCACCCACGCTGTCGCTGCCTTCGCCGACGACCTGCTATTTTATCTCCAGGACCCAGTGACCTCATTGCCTAGCCTCATTAAAAGATTCAAGGAATTTGGCTATATATCAAACTTTAAAATTAATTTCAACAAATCAAAAACACTTAATGTGTCTCTTGATAATTCTACAATTAAACAGTGCAAGTCTTCTTTTGCCTTCATCTGGGCTACAGAATCCCTTAGATATTTAGATATTGATATACCCCATGATTTGAAAGATCTCTACCCTTTGAATCTTGTGAGGATAGGCAATGAGCTTAAGACAGACCTATTGAGATGGGGCCAGCAAAAAAAACCTTTCTTGGTTTGGTCGCTTGGCGTCGGTTAAAATCAATTTGTTGCCTCGTTTCTTGTACATTAGCCTACCTATTTCTTTGCCCCCAATATTCATTAGAGATCTACAGAAACATATCAATAAATTCATATGGGGACACAAACCACCAAGAATAAAACGTCAAATCCTGACACGTCCAAAAGAGGATGGAGGAATGGCATTGCCAGATTTATATAAATATCACTTATCCGCACAACTCTGTCGAGTAGTAGAATGGGCTAATTGGGAAAAACCTAAACCCTGGGTCAGCAGGAATAAAATCACCTAATTTGGGATGGGTGGACTGCTCCGGACGAGATATCCGTGAATGGAACAACCCTCTCATTGCAGCTTCCATTAAAGCACTACATAAGAACTTGGTCTTGCTACACTTGGCGTCCTTCCCTGGCAGACTGACTCCCTTATGTGAGAATCCTGCTTTCCCCCCAGCAGCTGACATTCCTTTCTTACAAAACTGGCCTTCCAATCAAGGTCCTAGAGTACAGGACTTTATCTCTCATGGCTCAGCCAAATTATTTACAGACATGTCTGCACTTTGCAAAGATCTGAAACTGATGCAATGGCAATACTTTCAAATTAGGCACTACCTAAACTCATTAAAAATGAATTTGACTGGACTAAAAACTTAACGACATTTGAACACCTTATTTTGTCCCAAAACAAACCTGGTCATTTAATCTCACTGCTATATCAAATACTCTTGGGCAATGGGGGTTCAGATAAGTTGAAATTTCAGGAAAGGTGGGAAGAGGATCTTGGGAAAACGTTTGACAACGATCAGTGGCAAAAGATCTTTATGCTGAACCATAAGGGATCAGTGAGTGTCAATACGCAGGAACTAGGTTACAAAATCATCTCTAGATGATACAAAACTCCGTCAATGCTACACAGAATCTTCTCCTCGGTATCTAATTTATGTTGGAGATGTGGCCTACAAGAAGGAACATTGATCCTTATCTTCTGGTCGTGCTCACTGATTGTACCCTTTTGGAAACAGATCCATCATTGGATGGAAAAGATTTTGGGAGATAAGATTGTTTTTGCACCAGAAACTTTTCTTCTCCATGTTACCTCTGACTCTTTGAAAAGTTATAAAAAATCTCTCACACTCCATATGATAAATGCGGCCAGGGCCCTGATTCCCCTGTGTTGAAAGTCTACCACGCCACCCTCAATCAAAACCTGGATCAAGCGAATGGATTCAGTGGAATCCCTTGAGAGACTAATTCTCTTGTCCCAGGACAGAAATGACCAATATCTGATCACTTGGTCGGTATGGGTGGAGTTCCAATACTCACAGGAATGCAGGGCACTTCTGGAATCTTTAGGTTAACCATACTTACCTTTCTTTCTCTTCTTTCCAACTTCTTTCCTTCCTTTATCTCTCTTACTTACCTCTTCCTGGCACGGAAGGATGCTCAATCTTCTTGGAAAGATGTTACGCAAAACAGGTTTGGAACCTCTGATATAAAGATGTGAATATAAGTCACAATAGGATTTTGGATGTTATACTTGTTGCACTTATGACTTTATTTGATTTGACGGCCTCATGTTTAATATGTTGTGTGAATATCTTTGAAATGTTATGCTGTTCTTGCATTTATTCAGTTTGTTCATATAATCGTTGATCAATAAAAACCTTTTTATTGTGGAAAAAAAAAATTGTTTCAAGGGGCCTAACACCTGGATGGGGGCATGCCGGAAGGGGTATCCTTGGCAAAAGTCCCACCAAAAATTATGTAGCCGACGCAGAGTTGTGTTTCGATCTCTAAAGGGCTGTAATCACATTGCATTCCTAAATTGGTAGAATAAAGTGCTTGAGGCCTCTTTCACAGTGCGACGTTAACGTCGCACGTTAGGAAAGTTCACAATGCAGAGTAACGCACAGTAATGCAAAGTCTGTGCGACATTCACAGCGCACACGTTGCATTAGTGAGTAACGTGATGTGTTTTTAGAAAGTGCTGCATGTTGTGCATTCAGCAATGAATCTGCAGCGTTGGAGAGGGTGCACATGCTCAGTAATGACCACAATAAATGTGGCCCAAAAAAAAATGTTGACGCATGCGCCGTTAATGTTCTATCTGACTATGCGCCGGTTTCGTGCTATCTGACGCATGCGCCGTTTTTGTTCTGCTTCAAATACACATGTTTTTTGTTTGGTTCGCTACAGCGCATGCTCCAGTAGTTTTTATAGTATTTATTCGAAATAATAATGCATATTTTGTGTGCCCGAAGTGATGTATGTAGTAAAATATAGGTAAAAACATAATTTATATTACTATTTTATAAAGATTTGGAATGAATAATAAAGTGCGTCAATAAGGTCGCACCGGAATGCATAATAAAGTGCGATAATAAGGTCGCAGCAGTCAGACGGCATTAATTAGTACCACTATAAATATTTCTTTATTTTGAATGGTATTTGTTCTCATCAGCTACAACATGGTTGGTCGTGGAAAGGCAGCAACACGTGGTCGTGGAGGTGCCCGTGGAAAGGGAAAAAGCAATCGCAAGTGATTTCTGTTTGATGTGGACGATCTGGTCGCTAGGGTCCAAGCCAAGCCGCAGCTATATGACCAGCAGCATCCTAAATATAAGGACACTGCTGCCAATGCCATAATTTGGGAGGAGATAACAGCCTCATTCTATGAGGATTGGGATAAAATATTTCAATAGTGATGCTGCGCTCTCCAGACCTGAAATAGAAACAAGCTCCACATAGGGTAATATTGTTCAGTTTATGCACACTGATATTCAGCCTCTTCCACGTCACCCGTGTTATGTGCTTCCCAGGTGCCACTTCTAGTTAAGTCTCCTCACCCCCTCTCACTAAATGCTCACCAGATATACACCACCCCAGCAAGTCGGGTGGATCTTAAGCAGTATGCTGACACAATCAACTTGAATTATTTCTGTAAGGGGACAAAATCTCCACATAGGGTAATACAGTTCAGGATGTGAGATGCTTCACACTGCAGACACTGTGCCCTCCCTTTAAAGAGGAACTGTAACATGAAAAGATCCCCTGGGGGGTACTCACCTCGGGTGGGGGAAGCCTCCGGATTCTAATGAAGCTTCCCACGCCGTCCTCCATCCGTCAGGGGTCTCGCTGCAGCCCTCCGTGGAGTCCGTGCAGCGGTGACGTCAATATTTACCTTCCTGGCTCCTGCGCAGGCGCTCTGACGGCTGTCGGCTCCGAACTACACGGAAATACCCGATCGCCGTCGGGTCCGCTCTACTGCACAGGCGCAACTGTCCTGTGCCTGTGCAGTAGGCCGGACCCGAATGAGATCGGGTATTTCCGTGTAGTTCGGAACGGAAAGCCGCCACAGCGCCCCCGCTGGAGCCAGCAAAGGTAAATATTGAACTGACAGTCGGCACAGTCGCCGGCTGTTCGGAGGGCTGCGGCGAGACCCCCGTGGGACAGAGGACGGCGTGGGAAGCCTCATTAGGATCCGGAGGCTTCCCCCACCCGAGGTGAGTACCCCCCAGGGGATCTTTTTAATGTTACAGAGTCTCTTTAACACCCTGTGAATGTGCAAACCGAACTCATACACTGCATGCTGTACTTCTCACCAGATATGACCCACCACTGTATGCGGGTGGAAACTGCGCTTTTTTAGAAGGTTTCAATCACAACTCCCATGTTAGGCTTGGGGGTGTATTCTCCACGGTCAGCACGTGATGCATAAGCTGACGGGAAGGAGATACACACACCAGCACAAGGAATCAGGATATCCCCAGTTTAGTGGAGGAGAGGACTGACTCCGATAGGAGATTGTGGCGCACAGAGCCGGTGCAGATCCGAACAGCCACAAACAATACTTTCGTGATAACGTCTCAGCGCAAAGTAGCGCTGAGCGCATAAACCAGGACTGAGGAGATCAGGACAGGTAGACAGAATGAACGCTTGCTTAACTAGCCACTACTTAGTGACAGCAAGCGTCCACAATAAAACAGACTGGAATGAGGTAGCCAATGCGTTTGCAGCGATGGCGTGCCTCACCAAGACAGAACAGGATAGTCAGGAAATAGCAGGATCAAGATAGATGAACGTAACACAGACAAATATACAATAAGTATGTTTTCCTAGCGTATTACAATTACAGCTATCAATGAAACTATTTGTAACGTCTGACTAACATATGTATATATCGGCAATGAACCAATATATGACATAAGCAGGAACACTGACTAGCACTGGAGCAATACAGGGAACAGGACTCAGAAGGATTCGCTATCTCTTCGCAGAGATGAACGCAATCCACAAACGGTAACAGGACAGGATTCAGAAGGATTCGTTATCTCCTCGCAGAGATGAACGCAATCCACAAACAGGACCAGGAGCAGGATACTAGCTCAGCACGGGTGATCACGGTACGCGCAAACTACCAAAACGTGCTGGAAGGCTGACTAACTGAACACAGGAAATAAACAGTTCGTGTACATATATATCAGCGACACTGATGTATCAACGTAACACGAATACAAGGAAAATAACAAAATGCGCAAGTATGCGTATATATTGGCGATGAACCAATATATGACACAAGACAAGCAGAGTAACAACTTCTAGAACAAGAGCAGAACTAGGAGGACTCGCTGACCCCTTCGCAGGAGTCAGCGCAGTCCACACGGACTAGGAACGAGGTGGGGCACGAGCAGAGTAACAGACAGAATCTGAGACTATGGTAGCCCATGAGGCATTGCAGGAAGCAGTTCTTTATACTGAGGTCATCCAATGGGAGCAGACCTGCAGATTCCCACACAAGTGAATGGTAATTAATCACAGGCTGATAGCAGGAAAAGGCAGACAATGATATGCAGCCTGCAGGAAAGGGATTGCCCCTCCATTGCAGCAGACAATGTTTGTTTACACAAAAGCATATTAAACTGTCATTAACTTCAGAGCGACTGCAGATGGAATCAGCAACTAGTTTAAGTGCAAACCAAACTATGCAAGCAAATGCATGTAATGACATTAGAACTGCTTGGTTTGCAATACCACTGCAGTCAGCAGTAAACGCTGCAGAAGCGATCATAACAGTACCCCCCCCCCCCCCTTAAACGCGGCCTCTGGACGCCTATAAAAACTGACATATTTCTCCCGAACCACCCAAACCAAAAAAATCAGAAGTGGGAAATCCAGCAAACTGATCTGACTGAAAATTAATGAAGGTCGGATCAGCCCGACAAAACCAAATTCCCGAATCAGTCTCACCAAAACTAGACCAATTGGAACCAGAACCTACCGAACCATGCCCGTCAGCACTACAAGCCTCAGTGTGATACCCATCAGAACCACGACTTCCAGAAAAAAACCCCAAGAAACTCTCTGAGCGATACCCACCGCCTTCCAGGGACCGTCCAAAAACGCCAAAGCCTTTGCAATGCCCACCGGAACTGTCCTTACCAACACAAAACCCACTGTTGAACCAGTCCAAGGTACCAGGACAAGTTTCCTCAGAGATCTCCCAGAACACTTGGAAGCTCCAAAGAGATCCCCACAGGTCAGAACGCCCCTTAGGCTCACATGGAGAACTATCAAGAACCCCTATGGAACCCAGGGCAACTCCAGAGTCAGAGTCACAAGGACAAACATCAAGATCAGGGCTTTTAGGGACCAGAACCATCTCCGGGCATGCAGGCCAACCGGCAACATCAGAACATGTCTCCACTAGGGAAGCACGTGAGCACGCTAACACAGACACACTTGGGCACTCTGGCATACGAAGCACATCTGGGCACACCGGCACAAGAGAAACCTCTGGGCATGTCAAGGAACTGCGAACCTCAAAGTCAGTCAAGACAGGACCGAAACCAGAACTGGGCAAAAAAAATTCATCATGACTAGACTTCACAGTTACTGGATTCTCACTAAAAACTTAGATGTCGCTGATTCCAGCAAGGTTATTAACAAATCATGTTCAGGGGCATTTACAAGACAAGGCAAATCTTCTGATGTATGCACTGAACTAGACAGGGTTCCCATAGCTTCTTCTGGACTAGACAGAGACTCATCAAATACACTGGATTGAAGGGCTGCAAAACAAGTCAGCATTGCAGCAATCCCCACTGAACTAGGCAAAACTGAGAAACTCACTGGACAGGAAGGGGACTCTGGAACTACTGCCACACCAGCCAGAAAACCAGAATTTTCCAGGATACAGGGCTGGGTTTCAGAAACACTCATTAACCCGGACTGAAATTCTGAGATTTCTATTATTTTTTTCCAGCGAGTCAGAATTATCCATGTTACAGGGCAATACTTCTGAAACATTCAGAGGACAGGGCTGAAGTTCCCTGACTACTGTGAGATCAGAGAGGGACTCAACATCTTTAGCTAAATCAGACTGTGTACAGGGCAAGGTATCAAAAACGCTTGCTGACAAAGACAATGTTTCAATAGCTTCTGCTTCACTGGACAGAGATTCATCAAGTTTTATTAGAGCAGACTGTAATTCCAAAACAGCTGCTAAACAAGTGAATACTACTGCAACACCCACTGAAGTAAGCAGTGCCTCAGACTCCTCTACTAGAGGATCTGAAGTATCCAAAGTACTGGGTGAAGCATAAGACTCTGCGACCACAGCTTCACTGGACAGGATCACTGAACAGGCCATATCGCAGGGCAAAACCATGGAAGCACCTGCTGGACAGCATAATGATTCTGTGACCTGAGCTTCATTGGGAAGATCTACTGCACAATTCATGGTACAGGGCAAATTTACTGGAACATTTTCTGAACAAGGTAATAATTCTACGATTTCAGGTTCACATAGCAGATGCTCTGAGCTATTCACGAAACTAGAGCGAGGTGTAGAGACAGGAAGATCAAGACACAAAGTTTGTGCATCTGAAGCACTATTCAATTGTAAAATTGGGAAATTCAGATACTGGGGTTCTGAGGTTTCTAGACAGGATTGCTGGGACTCAGAAACGAATGTAGTGCATCTATTGGCATCTGCTGGATCAGACAGGAGTTGAACTTTATTAACACAGGTAATTTCTGCAGAAGTGTTTGCAGAGACAGGCAAGATTTTTCTGGTGTCTGTTTCACTGAACAAAGACTCATGAGTACTGGCTAGGCTGGACTCAGAAGTCAACAGGACCTCTGGATTCTCTGCTGAGAAATTTGTGCAGGGCAAAGTTAAGAAAGTATCAGTGGCTTCTGTTTTACTGGGAAGTAACACTGAGTTATCCATGGTACAGGGTGGAGTTACAGGAACATTCACAAGACATGGCAGGGACTCAGTAACTGGAGAAGTGGGACAGTCTCCAATTGACAGTGTGTCTTCCCTGGTATCAACTGATTGAATCGCATAAAAATCGTCCAAAATCATTTTCCACACATCGATCAATGGAGCCACAAAGTCATACCTACACACACCAGTTTTTATTAGGTTATAGGCAGACTTAATGCATGCATTCAATACTAATTCACTTTTTGCACTGTAAAACTGACAAAATGAACTTGCATCTTTCTTCCATTCATAGACCAGGGCTTCCATCTCTCCTTTCTCAAATGGAGGATCCCATGCATATTTAACAGCTGAGCATTCAAGCTGATCATAGTTTGCAAATGTGTTAGTGGCAGAAACATACATTGGGTTATTTAGCAGGTGATTGGCCGATTTCTTATTCCTAAGGATCTCCAATACCTGTAGCAAGTGTTGAACTGTAGTGTATGCAAATTTCCCTTGCTGCACGAATAAATTGATCTGTTCAATACTCTGTAATATATCTTCATAATCATATTCAGATAATTCATTTAAACAAGAACTTTTATTTTCCCTGGCTAGCAATGAAAGTTCATTAGTAGTTTCATAGGTCCATTTGACTCCCCTGAATGGTGACTGAATTTCATTATCGGCTAATGGCGGAGTCTCATTACAGATCTGATGCGCAGTCGCTAAGGGCAACGACTCCGCTGATTGTAACGCTTTTCTTTTGGAGCGTTTACGTTTGGCTTTAGACCCTGCTGCCTTAGGTGATTTATTCAAAGCAGAAGAAAAGTTATCAGAACAATTATCTGCTTGCTGATTATTTTTGTAGGCAGTAGAAGGAGCAGCTGATTGACAAGCTGCCAGGAGCTTATCAAAAGGGCTAGGCAAATCGGTTTCGCGCAGCCAGTTATGGATCACAAACGCTAGAAATTCCAGCGGTCTTTCTTTCAAATTCGTATGATCCAAGACATCGTACGCCCACTGGAACAAATTTCCCTTAAACAAAACATAAATTAACTGGGGGGCCCACGTTGAAACAGGAGTAGCCTGGAGCTCGGGATTGCCCAAAAACCTGGTACATTCAGAAAAAAACTCATTTTCTGTTTCAGAATTAAGTTTCTCAAATTTCTTAAAGGAACAGGAACCATAACAAACAGTGTCATTTTTGCTGGAAACCCCCCCCCCACAATGGGGATTGGTAATCGGGCTACCATAATGTTAGGCTTGGGGGTGTATTCTCCACGGTCAGCACGTGATGCATAAGCTGACGGGAAGGAGATACACACACCAGCACAAGGAATCAGGATATCCCCAGTTTAGTGGAGGAGAGGACTGACTCCGATAGGAGATTGTGGCGCACAGAGCCGGTGCAGATCCGAACAGCCACAAACAATACTTTCGTGATAACGTCTCAGCGCAAAGTAGCGCTGAGCGCATAAACCAGGACTGAGGAGATCAGGACAGGTAGACAGAATGAACGCTTGCTTAACTAGCCACTACTTAGTGACAGCAAGCGTCCACAATAAAACAGACTGGAATGAGGTAGCCAATGCGTTTGCAGCGATGGCGTGCCTCACCAAGACAGGACAGGATAGTCAGGAAATAGCAGGATCAAGATAGATGAACGTAACACAGACAAATATACAATAAGTATGTTTTCCTAGCGTATTACAATTACAGCTATCAATGAAACTATTTGTAACGTCTGACTAACATATGTATATATCGGCAATGAACCGATATATGACATAAGCAGGAACACTGACTAGCACTGGAGCAATACAGGGAACAGGACTCAGAAGGATTCGCTATCTCTTCGCAGAGATTAACGCAATCCACAAACGGTAACAGGACAGGATTCAGAAGGATTCGTTATCTCCTCGCAGAGATGAACGCAATCCACAAACAGGACCAGGAGCAGGATACTAGCTCAGCACGGGTGATCACGGTACGCGCAAACTACCAAAACGTGCTGGAAGGCTGACTAACTGAACACAGGAAATAAACAGTTCGTGTACATATATATCAGCGACACTGATGTATCAACGTAACACGAATACAAGGAAAATAACAAAATGCGCAAGTATGCGTATATATTGGCGATGAACCAATATATGACACAAGACAAGCAAAGTAACAACTTCTAGAACAAGAGCAGAACTAGGAGGACTCACTGACCCCTTCGCAGGAGTCAGCGCAGTCCACACGGACTAGGAACGAGGTGGGGCACGAGCAGAGTAACAGACAGAATCTGAGACTATGGTAGCCCATGAGGCATTGCAGGAAGCAGTTCTTTATACTGAGGTCATCCAATGGGAGCAGACCTGCAGATTCCCACACAAGTGAATGGTAATTAATCACAGGCTGATAGCAGGAAAAGGCAGACAATGATATGCAGCCTGCAGGAAAGGGATTGCCCCTCCATTGCAGCAATGTTTGTTTACACAAAAGCATATTAAACTGTCATTAACTTCAGAGTGACTGCAGATGGAATCAGCAACTAGTTTAAGTGCAAACCAAACTATGCAAGCAAATGCATGTAATGACATTAGAACTGCTTGGTTTGCAATACCACTGCAGTCAGCAGTAAACGCTGCAGAAGCGATCATAACATCCCACTTGTTTAAAACAGGACTCCTGCAAGGTCCTTCCGATTTATTCCACAGTAAAAATTCTCAATAAAACATATAGAAAAAGAAAGACCACATAGCGTAATACTGTATGTAATTCACTTCTGTGCGCATATATCAGCTCACTTACACCTCCAGAAGATTTTCCGCATATTACAGACACTATGTGCCAATGCCCATCCGTCTGTTGCAGGGTGCGTCTCAGCCGTTCCACGCTAGCCCGCTCAGCCGCCTCTCTCGCTCTCAGGGATCCAAATAGTGCGCTTTGCTCTGACCGGCCGGTCCGTGCGCTTCCTGGATGTGCGCAACGTCAAACGTAAGCTCTGCCCTACGCGCGTTTCGTCCTCAGCCAGACTCATCAGGGGCTCCGCCTCCTGACGTCTGACGCCATGTCACATAGTGACTCCCTGCTCCTGATTGAAGCAACGCTCGAGAGACTGGATGGGCATTGTTTACATCCTAAAACACATTAAAACTTTCAATATATGCTATTTTTAAGAACAATCCATCCAATCTACGCCTTCATCATGTTGATTTGTTAAAATTATTTTTATTTAATTTCTATGTAAAGCAGTGAGCGGACTACCGCCCTCTGCTGCCTGAATCTTTATCCAACATTTCTTTGTTTTTTATTTCTGAATACAGCCCCCTCATGTGGTCTAAAGTTATATTACACCCACCACATATTTTATCTGTGATGTTTATTTACTCTGTGTCTACAACTATTTAACTAGATTTATTTTAATGTATTAATGTGCAACACTAATTCTAGTGATTATTGACAGGCCAACATCTTAAGGCCTACCAATAGATTGTGAACTTTTATTCTCAACTTCTTGTGCCAATACCTTGTGCTGTGCTTATAAATTATTATTTTTTGTGCTAATTTTGGTATGTGGTGGGTCCTATACCTATGAATTCCCCTCCAATTAATTGTTGATCTATTGATTTGCCCCTACTGTGCCCTGTGCACTTATTATTTTATGTGCGTCCTCTATATATTGTGTTATGTCAATTTCTCCCAAATCCAGGGATTATCCTTAATGTGTGTATTACATCAATTTGTGATGAACCTACTATTACCAATGTTGATTTATATTGGATCCTACCCCATGACAGATCCCAAATTGTGCTAGGTTCTACACCCCTTGCTGTGATTATTTGTGTTTAAGTGCTAGAGTGCTATTCAATCGTTAATTTATTAATTTAGAGTGGGCCCTGACCTTCAGGAAACCCACCCACCAACGTTAAATGTGGTCCTATCATACTATCCAGTGATATCCATATCTTAATATACATTAAAACCATTACTACAGAAAATGACATATCAATCATTTGAGATATGACAATTGAGGTCAAACTCAATATTCAGTCCATGAGGACTCAAGGTTCTCAAATTAAATATCCATCTACCCTCTGCTTTAGAAATTTATTTCATGAGATTCGACCCTCTCTATTTCTTCCTGTACTTCTCAAGAGCCATGAATCTCAAGCCTGCTGGATTCTTATCATGATGCAATTTAAAATGGTTTGAAACACGAAGACTCTCGAGACCCTTCTTGATATTGTTGACATGTTCCCGAATCCGTTTGAATAATTCCCTAGTGGTTTGCCCTATATATTCTAGTCCACAGTATATATACAACTCCTTTGGTTCTACAGGTGATACATTGTTGAATTTTATAGCTCCTTCCAGTGTTTCTAGATGTAATTTGTTGTCCCCGTACTCCAGTTGATTCTCTACATCCCTTGCAGCTTCTGCATGGAAAGAAGCCTACTTGTCCCAGCATATCACTAGCTGCTATTCTGGGAGGTTCAAAGCAACTCGACACTAAAGTGGATTTCAGTGTCGGAGCTTTTCTATAAATGAAGTGGGGCTTCCCTGGAACCTTCTGTAATACTCCATCCGCCTGAATAATATTAAAGTTTTTTCTAATAATCCTTTCCAGGTCCTTATATTGTTGGTTGTAATCAAAAATGATTGAATACTCCTTATAATTAGTACCAACTCTAGATTTATTGACCAACAGTTCTTGTCTGGGTAGACTTCCTACTTGCATTCTCTCCTTCCTCAAAGTCTGTTCATCATAGCCTTTTTCCAAAAACCTATTAAGGAGTGTTTCACTCTGTGATAAATAATCCTCCATATGGGTACAGTTCCGCCTAATCCTTACAAACTGTCCTCTTGGGATGTTCTTAAGCCAGTTGCCGTGGTGGCAGCTTCCCATAGGTATAAAGCCGTTCCTGTCCGTGCTTTTAAAATGCGTTTTGGTGGTAAGGCCTTCTTGTTTTTTCCTAATCTGTAGGTCCAGGAAATCTACTTGTTCTCCACTGATATTAAATGTTATATCAATTTCTGACCACACTTTATTGACCTCATCACAAAACTGCCTAAGCGATATTTCTGGACCCCTCCATACAAAGAAGAGGTCATCGATAAACCTAGACCAAGAGACCACTGATTTATATAGTTCCAACTCCTGTACTCTCTTCTCCCACTCCCCCATATAAAGATTTGCCACACTTGGTGCAAACTTTGCCCCCATTGCGCATTCAGTTTGTTGCACATAATACGCATCTTCATACCAAAAATAATTATGATTAAGAGAATATTCCAATAATTGCATGATGAACTCAGTTTGGGCCACTTTTAAGGATCCATCCTCTTGTAGAACCTCCCTGATGATTTGAATGCTTTTAGCATGGGGGATTACTGTATATAGTGAGGCTACATCACCTGTAATTAAAATATCATTTTCCTGTATCTCCAGCTGTTCCAATCGTTGTAGCATGTGCTCAGTGTCCCTTAGCAAATTTGGTACTTCAGCTACTCTCGGTTACAAAAATATGTCTATGTATTCCCATATCCTTTGTGTAAGAGACCCCATACCACTTACTATGGGGCGTCCAGGGGGGTTCTGAGGATTTTTATGTACCTTAGGGATACAGTAAATGACCGGGATTCTGGGGGTAGTTGGCAAGAGGTATCTGAATTCATCTGTGGTGATAATGTTGTCCTTCTCTCCTCTCAATAAAATCTGTTTTAATTTGTTCTTGTAATTGGCAGTCGGGTCTCCTTTCAGTTTCTTATAGGTTAAATGATCTTCAACAATCCGTGTTAATTCTGCAGTATATTGGTTTTTACTCATCACTACTAGGCCCCCCCCCTTGTCTGCCGGCTTCAATATGAGATGTTTATTATCTGCTAGACTTTTAATCTCTTGTTTAATCTGTGCATATCCTTGTATCTTCCTTAGTTGTATCTTTTCTAGATCATTAAGGACGGCTCTTTTAAAAGTATCCACCGCATTATCTTTACTGTTATACTGCGGGTTAAAAAGTGACCTATTCCTCAAATTTGTGTGTGTATACTGGCTTGGAGGGTTAATCCGGCTACTAGGTCCCTCTTTGCCAAGAAAGTATTTTTTAATATTGAGTTTCCTCGCGTACATGGGCGTCCGCAGAAAATTTTCCAGAGGGGGGCAAAAAGTGGGGAGTAAAAAGCGGGGCGGCGCTCTGCGCCGCGCCGCAAATCTGGGTTGGTGTTGTGTGGGGGGCAAAAAAATGGAGCTACGTCATGCGGCGCGCGTAGGGCGCCGCACCGAAAAATGGGTGTGGTCATGAACCAGAATGTGGGTGTGGTCGTGGGTGGAGACAAGTTTACATGAACTAAGCAATGGTGGGACATTAGATTAGGACAGTGGTGGCGAACCTTTTGGAGGTCGAGTGTCCAAACTGCAAAGTCACTTTACTATCACAAAGTGCCAACAGCAATTTAACCACTTGCCGACCAGGGGATTTTTCAATGATCGGTGCTGCGTGGGCTCTACAGCCCGCAGCACCGATCAGGAGTGCAGCAGGGCGATCAGACTACCCCCCTTTTTTCCCCACTAGGGAGATGTCCTGCTGGGGGGGTCTGATCGCCGCCGGCTGCAGTTGCTTAGCGGGGGGGGGGCTCTTCAAAGCCCCCCTCCGCAGCATTATCCGACGTCTCTCCCGCTCCCTCCCTCTCCCTCCCCCTGTGAGCTGCGCAGGACGGATTTCCGTCCTGCGCATTGAAGGATAGGCTTCAGCCTATCATATGCCGGCGATCCCTGGCCAATCAGAGGCTGGGGATCGCCGATCTGCCTTACGGCGCTGCTGCGCAGCAGCGCCGTATGATGTAAACAGCGGGGATTTCTTCCCCGCCTGTTTACATTTTGCCGGCGAGCCGCGGTCGGCGGCTCTCCGGCTGTTCACGGAGACGCCCTCCGTGAACTGACATGGAAAGGCCGCTCGATCGAGCGGCCGTTTCCATGGTAACCCGCAGACGACCAGTTTACGACAATCGGCGTTAGCTGGTCGTCAAGAGGTTAAACTAAATACAAACGTTTTAACTCATACATGAACATTATGGAAAATTAAGTTGAAAATAAACTGTGAAGATAAACAATTTCATTTATCGTACTCCTGAAAAAATTATTCATTTTTTTTAGAACCTCCCAGTTTCATTTTCTGTTTTAAAAAGCGGAAAAAGTAGGTTTAATGCTATTGTCTCATATGATGATGATTCAGCTTTTTCCATAGTCTCGCAGTTAGCAATCATGTGACCCCCAACAAGACAAATTCAGCAATCATGAGTTCTCCCACCCCCCATCAAGACAAATTCAGCAATCATGAGGCCCCCAACATGACAAACTCAGCAATCATGAGGCCCCCAACAAGACAAATTCAGCAATCATGAGGCCCCCAACAAGACAAATTCAGCAATCATGAGGCCCCCAACAAGACAAATTCAGCAATCTTGAGGCCCCCAACAAATCATGAGGCCCCCAACAAGACAAAGTCAGTAACCATGAGGCCCGCAACAAGACAAATTTAGCAGTCATGAGGCACATAAATAGACAGCTTTTCACATAAATAGGCAGAATGCCCCCTTAATATGTAGACACCTCTCACCTGGCAGCAGTTCCCCAAAATACACTCAATCTGACAGCAGTGGTTCCCCACCAGTAGGTAGCCCCAGGTCTATAGGTGTCCCCAGAATAGGTGGCCAGTGGTATAGATGTCCCCAGAACTGGTAGCCAGGGGTAGAGATGTCCCTAGAACAGGTAGCCAGGGGTATATGTGCCCAGTATATGTAGGCAGGGGTATATGTGCCCAGTATATGTAGGCAGGGGTATATGTGCCCAGTATATGTAGGTAGGGGTATATGTCCCCAGTATATGTAGGCAGGGGTATATGTCCCAGTATATGTAGGCAGGGGTATATGTCCCAGTATATGTAGGCAGGGGTATATGTCCCAGTATATGTAGCCAGGGAGATATGTCCCAGTATATGTAGCCAGGGAGATATGTCCCAGTATATGTAGGCAGGGGTATATGTCCCAGTATATGTAGCCAGGGGGATATGTCCCAGTATATGTAGCCAGGGGGATATGTCCCAGTATATGTAGGCAGGGGGTATATGTCCCAGTATATGTAGGCAGGGGGTATATGTCCCAGTATATGTAGGCAGGGGGTATATGTCCCAGTATATGTAGCCAGGGGGATATATCCCCAGTATATGTAGGCAGGGGTATATGTCCCAGTATATGTAGGCAGGGGTATATGTCCCAGTATATGTAGGCAGGGGAATATGTCCCAGTATATGTACCCAGGGGGATATGTCCCAGTATATGTAGGCAGGGGGTATATGTCCCAGTATATGTAGGCAGGGGGTATATGTCCCAGTATATGTAGCCAGGGGGATATGTCCCAGTATATGTAGCCAGGGGGATATGTCCCAGTATATGTAGGCAGGGGTATATGTCCCAGTATATGTAGGCAGGGGTATATGTCCCAGTATATGTAGCCAGGGGGATATGTCCCAGTATATGTAGCCAGGGGGATATGTCCCAGTATATGTAGGCAGGGGTATATGTCCCCAGAAAAGTGGCCATGTGTGCCCCAGCAGGAGGGGAGCAGCGCAGAGAAGAGGGAGAGCTATGGGCACTCACCTTAGGGGGCTCTCCCTCCCTCTCTCGCTCTCCCCTCCGGAGTCCGGAATGAAGTGTGCAGCGGCTGGGCAGCGGGCGGAACTTACCTCCTCTCGTCACACGCGCCGGATGGATTAGCCGCTACTCTGGTCTGATCCAGACCAGAGTGCGGCACCAGAACTTCCGGCGCAGGAGCGAGACGAGGTAAGTTCCACCCGCTGCCCAGCCGCTGCACACTTCATTCCGGAGGGGACAGCGAGGGAGAGAGAGCCCCCTAAGGTGAGGGAAGGGGGGGAGACGTCAGCCCTTCCCCACTGTGCCCATAGCTCTCTCTCTTCTCTGCGCTGCTCCCCTCCTGCTGGCTGCACGGGCACGTGGCCAGGGGGGGGGGGGCAGCGGGCGGCCAGGCTCGGGCAGATGCCCGGTTTTGCCGTATGTGCGGACGTCCATGCTTGCGTATCTTTGGATGTCTAGGTATGCTCCAAACGTATTTATTGGTTTAGGGGGGCATAGTTCAAACCTTTATCCAGCAATTTTATCTGGGACTCTTTAAATGGTACCCCACTTATGTTGAAGATTCCTGTTCCTTGGCTTTCAGCTAACTTCTTCTTTTGTTTTCTAGTGCCTCCTCTGCATCCTCTTCTGTTGCCCTTTTGTTGCCTCTCCCCCAGCCCTCTTCCTCCTTCTCCTGTAGTTAATCCCAATCTTCCCACTGATCTATCCCTAAAAAACGATCCTGCTCTTCCCTCCTGAATGAATGTTTGTTATGCATGGAAGGATCTCTATCGTCATCTTCCAGGGGCTGGTATCTATTATACCTAGGTGGATTTCTATCTCTCAAATGATAGTATTGTGTACCATACCTATGGCATTATTACATATCAAAACTGTTGATCTACCTCCTAAAGAAAGATTTATTTTTAATCATATTTTTATTGCAAGAAGAATCCATATTGTAGATAATTGTAAATCTAAATATATCCCCAAATTAGAAGAAATCCTTAAGGCTAATTTCACACCAGGACGTTGCGTTAGAGGGGGCGTTAAGGTCGCATAACGTCCCCCTAACTCAACGCCTGGTGGTGCTGGATCTGGACGTCAGAGTGAGCCGCGTTGTGCAGCTCACTCTGGCGTCAGTGATGCCGTGATGCGCACTCTTGTGCGCATGCGGCATCACGTGGTCCCGCTGGCCAATCGCCGCACAGAGCGGCTGCTCCAAGAAGTAAACACTGCACGTCATAACGTGCAGTGCATATTAATTAGCCATGTGCCTGGCCGCTCTCCGCTCCTCCCCAACATTACTGAGCATGTGCAAGCAGTCTAACGCGGCTCAGCCGCGTCCAAAGTACTGCATGCAGTACGTTGCCTTGTGACGCAGCGTTACAATGTAACGCAACGTCCGCACTGTGAACAGCCCCATTGATTTTTCATTACTGTGCGGTGGGCTGCGTTACAGGCTGCTCTAACGTGCACCTGTAACGTCCCACTGTGAAACCAGCCTAAAAGTTCAATTTGCTAGCAGAAAAGTCATGGGCGATAAGATCTGGTAACTTAAACTCATATCTTGAGAAAACAACATTATGGCCTTTGGTATATCCTCAATCTAAATTATCCAAACTGTGGTCTTTTATTTCTAACCTCTCACAATTTGTTACTTCATTTAACGACTCTGAAACAGAAGCATCACAAAATAGAATACAAAGTGATTAAGCTCTTAGCAAATGTCCTGTTGGACAATCCTTTCTTTCTCCCTTTCTCTTCTCTGTCCCCTTTAGTTATAGATAGCTAAGATAGTTGTATAATTAAATTGGGGCATTAACAATTTTGTACTTAAACACCAAGCTAGAGATAAGCTATTCTACCTATATACTGTTTA
Source organism: Hyperolius riggenbachi (assembly GCF_040937935.1). Classification (NCBI taxonomy): domain Eukaryota; kingdom Metazoa; phylum Chordata; class Amphibia; order Anura; family Hyperoliidae; genus Hyperolius; species Hyperolius riggenbachi. The sequence continues at coordinate 408,483,655 of NC_090647.1, read as the reverse complement.
CTCGACAGTTATCTTAACTGTGATACCCAATTCCATAAATACTTGGATGCAACTCCCAGGTAACTTAGCAGGGAGGATCTTAAGGGGCCCATACACTGGTCAATTTCAGCCATCGATTGATCAATTCTATAGAATCGATCGATGGCCCGTAGCAGATCAATGGCCCATAGAGTTGCATTGGATCTAATGGTGCAGTAATGCCTTTAGATCGATTTTCAATAGATTTCATTCTGAAATCTATTGGAAATCTGTTCCTAGTGTGTGGTGCACATCAGATATATTCCTGTCAGATTCGACCTAACAGGCATCTGACAGAAATCTATCTGATGGTCGAATCTGTTGCAAATCTATCAGTGTATGGCCACCTTCATGTACCTGTTAATACAGTTCCTATGACCATTATTATCTCTTTATGATTATTTTATATAATGGCATTGTTGTGCTTGGTCTAATACATATATATATATATATATATATATATATATATATATATATATATATATATATATATATATATATATATATATATATATTACACCTATGATTGGCATTTTTCACCTATGCCATTTTTTACACCTCTGCGTGACATTTTTCCTTGTGGGGATAATAGGTTGTTTATATAGCTCTGATTATTTTCAGATACATATATGTTTGAGGCTTTCATGGCATTATTTTGTATTTTATTTGTAGAGCAAACCTGCTAAACCTTACAAAAGCTGTAAGGCCAGATCCAAGCATTGTCCTTCTTGCAGTATTAGAGTCTCTCCTGATCGGATTAAGACATTAGGTCACCCATGCATAATCAGAGTATTGAATGCTGAATCTGCTATGTCGTACAAAGATTTGAAGAATGCCATGAGAACCGAAAAGTCTGAATCCATTAACTCACCTGGCGGTAACGCCGAGTCAGGCTCGAGGTGGAAAACCGAAGCTCAGAGCGGTAAACCCCTGACTCTTGGTAGCTGCCGGGAGCTCTATGCAGAGTGCAGCGCACAGCCGGCATTTCAACTCACCTCCCCAGGATCCAGATGTTGATAGCCATTCTCCTTACTGTCCTCTGAGGCTCTGCATCCCTCTGGTGAGATTGTCGTTTGTCTGCTGCAGCACTGGATCCCAGAAAGGTGAATAAATGCTGGGCTGCTACAGATCTCTCTGCAGCCGGTCCAGATTTACCCTAAGGCACGCCTGATGATGGAAAGGTGGCTTGCTCCCCTTCCCGAGCGCCTCCCTTCCACCTCCCCTATGCAGATTCCTGAGCAGAGTATAAATGAGAAGTTACTCACCCTGCTCTTGGCATTACACTGATGAGATCTTCCTTCAGTCGAGTGCACTACTAGCTACTTAATACCTTTGGCTACCTAATGGTAAGAGACACTTGTAGCTACCTGTGACATGCAAGGGAAGTAAAGGAGAAGTGATAGTGGGGGCAGCCAGCACACTTGTGGTGCGGTTCAGGAAGAGTTTGTAGGTTCATGAAGGCCGAAGTCTAAGGTGCCAGGAAATCTGTGCCTACAGGCTCCTGCGAGGTACATCCGGGCCTGCTCTGCAGTATGATTATTTCCGTATTTTATGGTCTGAAAGCGTGTTAAAATATTGCACTGCTTTTAGATCCTAAAATCTGGAAATAATCATACAGCTAGGGAGGTTAAAGCATTCAGAGAAGCAATGGCTTTAACAGTAACACAGTAACACAAACTCCTGTCACAAAGGTTATGCTGGTGCCAGTAGCTACGCAAGTTAGGGCTAGTTCACACGGACGCTTGGTGGCGTTTACCGCCAAGCGTTCGGGACTCGTCGGCTAAACGCTCCCATTCAAGTGAAAAGGGAGCATTTAGCATCGTGCGGTTGCTGGCAATTACCGTCGATTGCGCAAACGTGGCGTTCAGATCCCGATTTATTGCATCGTTTTGGGCCGGCCTTAGAAGCCGCATGCAACGTTCAGGGTCGGCTAGCCTCCTTGGCTTCATGTCCCCTTGCAGGCACAAGAAACACCAATCGTGACGTGAAGCCGACGATTGCTGTACCGCCGCCCCCGAACGAGACGTCACCGGCCGCCCCAAAGCTGCCCGCCATCTGTGTGAACCAGCCCTTAGCCCTGTGTCTTCTAATGCTGTAACTAATGTATCAACGGTACAGGAAATAGCGGAGTCAGGTGGAAGCGAGGTATCTGAACCTCCTTTGGTGCAAAAAAAGGCTGCAACTAAAACAGACAGACCAGTTTTATCAGACTCTGAGCCAGAAGCTCTAGAAGGTGAAATGTCTAATGTTAGTTACACACCATACAATTTTCTGGCAGATTTTACCTGCCAGATCCATTATTTCCAACATGTCCGATCTGAATTTCACTCGATTTTGCGATTTTCCGATATTTTTTTTAATTGTTTTTTTGATCCATTTTTGTTCAGGTCTGTGAAAAACAATTCTAATAAAATCTAATAAACAATTTTTAAAAAATCAAAAAATTGATCGAAATTCAGATTGGACATGTTGGCAATAATCAATCGGGCAGGTAAATCGGCAAGAAAATTGTATGAGAATTAGGAGGAGGATTTATCAGATAATGAAGAAGATATTGATAAAGAGCCCAATAGACCGAGTAAATTTAAAATTGCAGCAAGCGAGACAGAGGAATTATTAAAAGCAATATACAGTGGGATGCAAAAGTATGGGCAACCTTGTTAATTGTCATGATTTTCCTGTATAAATCGTTGGTTGTTACGATAAAAAAAGTCAGTTAAATATATCATATAGGAGACACACACAGTGATATTTGAGAAGGGAAATGTAGTTTATTGGATTTACAGAAAGTGCGCAATAATTATTTAAATAAAATTAGGCAGGTGCATAAATTTGGCAACTAATTATTGTAACTCAAACTGGCTTGGTAAGTTCAGTGACCCCAGACCTATATACACAGGTAAATCCAATTATGAGAAAGAGTATTTAAGGGGGTCAATTGTAAGTTTCCCTCCTCTTTTAATTTTCTCTGAAAAGTAGCAACATGGGGGTCTCAAAAGAACTCTCAAATGACCTGAAGACAAAGATTGTTCACCATCATGGTTTAGGGGATGGCTACAGAAAGCTGTCTCATAAATTTCAGCTGTCTGTTTCCACAGTTAGGAACATATTGAGGAAATGGAAGACCACCGGCTCAGTTCAAGTTAGGGCTCGAAGTGGCAGACCAAGAAAAATCTCGGATAAACAGAAGCGACGAATGGTGTGAACAGTCAAAGTCCCACAGACCAGCACCAAAGACGTATAGCATCATCTTGCTGCAGATGGAGTCACTGTGCATCGTTCAACCATTCGGCCCACTTTGCACAAGGAGATGCTGTATGCGAGAGTGATGTAGAGGAAGCCTTTTCTCCGCCCACAGCACAAACAGAGCCGCTTAAAGTATGCTAAAGCACATTTGGACAATCCAGCTTAAAGCGGAATATAACCCTGCATTTCAACTTTGCTCTAAAACATTATTTACAGCATATTATATGCAAAAAGCATTTTTTTTTTACCAGACCAGCATTGGAAGGGTTAAACACAGAGGTTTTAAGTTCCGTGCAGACATTCAGATGGTTACATTCTATTTAGTTAGTGTGTAACTGTTTATCAATAGATACATCTCTTTGGCTGTCCTCCAAGCTCCTTCTCAGTGAGAGAGATGAGTCATAATAAACACATATTTGTAAACAAAAAGTATCTAACTCAAGTTCGGATTCGGTTGCAGAAATCTCTAGGGACTTTAAAGCCCTGTGTAACCCTTCCAATGCTGGTCTAGTAAAAAAAAAATGCTGGTTGCATATAATATACTGTAAATAATGTTTTAGAGCAAAGTTGAAATGCAGGGTTATATTCCGCTTTAATTTTGGAATAAGGTGCTGTGGACTGATGAAACTAAAATTTAGTTATTTGGGCATAACAAGGGGTGTTATGCATGGAGGAAAAACAACACAGCTTTCCAAGAAAAACACCTGCTACCTACAGTAAAATATGGTGGTGGTTCCATCATGATGCGGGGCTGTGTGGCCAGTGCAGGGACTGTGAATCTTGTCAAAGTTGAGGGACGCATGGATTCCACTTAGTATCAGCAGATTTTGGAGACCAATGTCCAGGAATCTGTGACAAAGCTGCAAAGGCTGCACCGGGGCTGGATCTTTCAACAAGACAACAACCCTAAACACTGCTCAAAATCCACTAAGGCATTCATGCAGAGGAACAAGTACAATGTTCTGGAATGGCCATCTCAGTCCTCAGACCTGAATATAATTAAAAATCTGGGGTGTGAGTTAAAGAGAACTGTCCATGCTTGGACGCCATCAAACCTGAATAAACTAGAGTTGTTTTGTAAAGAGGAATGGTCCAAAATACCTTCAACCAGAATCCAGACTCTCATTGGAACCTACAGGAAGCGTTTAGAGGCTGTAATTTCTCCAAAAGGAGGATCTACTAAATATTGATTTCATTTATTTTTTTTTTGTGGTGCTCAAACTTATGCACCTGCCTAATTTAGTTTAAACAATTATTGCATACTTTCTGTAAATCCAATAAACTTCATTTCACTTCTCAAATATCACTGTGTGTGTCTCCTATATGAAATATATATATATATATATATATATATATATATATATATATATATATATATATTATATTTAACTGATATTTTTTATCGTAACAACCAACGATTTATACAGGAAAATCATGACGATTAACAAGGTTGCCCAAACTTTCGCATCCCACTGTATAATTCATTGGGTATTCAAGCTGATAAACCTCAGGTAACTTCGACTCAAAATTAATTATATGCTGGTATGGAAGGTGAACAGCTGATGGTTTTTCCAGTTAATTCATCAACTAATAATACGATTAGTAGCCAATGGAAAAAGCCTGAAAAAATATATTTTTATCCAGAGGGTTCAAGCAGCATTTTCCTTTTGCTGTAGATGACTGTAAACAGTAGGACAAATGTTCTAAATTGGAAGTGTCCTTCTTCCAAGTGTAGAGAGAAAGCCGTCCTTTGAAGATTTAGGAAATGTAAAAGATCCATCGGACAAATAAGATGAGTTTGCGTTTAAGAAAATTTGGGATGCCATATGTACAAAATTGAGACCAGCAGCTGTGTCTACTTGTGTAGTGCTCACTTTACAGAGACTCTGTATCGAAAAAAGGGTCCCTGGGGGGTACTTACCTCGGGTGGGGGAAGACTCTGGATCCGATTGAGGCTTCCCCCGTCCTCCTCCGTGCCACGGTGGTTTCGCTGGGCCCCTCCAAAGCCACAGCTGACAATTTATCAGGCTGTGGCGCAGTAGCACCTGCAATATTTACCTTCCCGAGCTCCTGTGCAGGCGCAGTAGCGGCTCTTGGCTTGGATCAGGTGGAATTAGCCAATCCCGGTCGGGTCTGCTCTACTGCGCAGGCGACTTTCAGGCTATTTCTGCCTGATCCCAAGCCGAGAGCCGCTATTGCACCTGTGCTGGAGCCGGGAAGGTAAATATTTACATGGCCGCCATTCGGAGAGGCCCATCAAGACCACCATGGGATGGCGGGGGGCGGGGAAGCCTCAATCAGATCCAGAAGCTTCCCCCTCCCGAGGTAAGTACCCCCCAGGGGACTTTTTTTCGATACAGGTTTTCTTTAAAGAGTAACTATCAGGCTGCAAAAGCTAATGTAAACCTCTATTCTCCTGCATTAAACAGTTTAGAAGGAAGCCAAAAAGACGGTACTGAAGTTAAAAATCTCTCTTACTTTGAGTGTGCTGGACAGCAAGGCTCGTTCTTCCCAAACTCCTAAGGAGGCCGCAGGACGCATAACAGATACTACAAAGCATTCTGGGGCTGCTTCTTCTCCCCACTGCACTACCTTGGATCCTCCCCTTCATTTCCCTATCACGCCCTAAGGCTGCTTTCACAGTGGGAAGTTACAGGCTCATGTTACAGCAGCTTGTAACAGCAGCCTAAAACTCACAGCACTGAAAAATCACAGGTCACATGTTCCGTTAGAGTATACTGCATTAGTCCGCTATTGTTCCTAGCCACATGGCTAATTAATATTCACTGCACAGTAGTGTTGTCCCATTAGGATCTTTTTTGTGAGTCAAATCATCAGGAACCAGGGAGGATATGACATCACAATTGGCTTCATAGGAGACAGACAAACATGGAACCTGCCATAAGCTGTCAGGAGCATCATTCTCTGCAAATACTATATACAAATTCTGTGAAATCCAAACATGGACAGTGAAATGCATATGTAATGTAAGTACAGCCAATATTTAGCTACTGATATATGTGTTTTTTTCCTCTGAGACCCTATACCTAACAGCTCCTCTTTAAGCTTATGGATGCATTAGGTAGAAAAACACATACAAATTTTTACGGTTATGTTTAAAGCAATCAATTTCATGATTGATGCGGTATCTGAGTCAGTCAGGTTGACAGCCAGAGCTGTTGCCCTATTGAAGGTTGCTAGACGCAATATATGGATTAAGACATGGGATGGAAGTTCTTTATCTAAAAGAAAAGTTTGTACAATTCTGCTTTCAGTTGATTGTTTTGGCAAGAATTAGGACAGATTTTGAAACATACAGCTATTTAGAAAAAATAATTTCCCAAGAAAAAGCCTTTTCAACAAAATAAAACTTTTTTTCCGTAAAAACAAACAAAACATTAAAAACAGAGGTCAAAACAAAAGAATACAAAAAAAGAGAACCCAAGGTGGAATTTTTAAATCTTAATAGGACACAGAGGCATGTTCTGTGCACAATGACATGCCTCTGTGTCCTTCTGTTGCCGCTGCTAGTCCCCCCCATGACTCTGCTGTTACCCCTGGAAATAGCACCTGGCTAGTGACAATCTGCTTGTCACTAGCCTGCTATTTACCTGTAGCTTGTCAATCAGCTTCCTCTGCATTGCCTCCTCCATTACAGGCTCCTCCCCGCCGCTCCTCGCCTCCGCTAGCTTCCTCCAATTGGAAGCTAAGCGCAACCCAGGAAGTACTCCTGAGTCGCGGCTTAGCTTCCGATTGGAAGAATCTAGTGGAGGCGTGGTGCGGTAGAGGGAGCCTGTAATGGAGGAGGCAATACGAATGAGTGTCGAATACAGAGTGGACACTGAGTCCAATAATCTTCAAAAGAATAATGTTAGCTTGGGGCTTCCCGGAGATAGACTTGTTTGCGAAGAAAATACCAAATTCAAGCAGTTTTTCTCTCTGAATATTTGGAACATTCCAGTAGCAGTGGATGCTTTAGCTCAGGAATGGAACTTCAGACTAGTTTACAGCTTCCCTTCTCTTAATTTACTACCATTAGTACTAATGATGACATATTCTCAAGTATCTATGATTCTAATAGCCCCAGACTGGCCGAAAAAAGGTCATAGTACCCTGTGCTTCTCAAATTGAAGATAACAGATCATATAGCCTTACCAGATCCAAGGTGATAATTTCAGCTCAAGGAAAAATAATTCCTCAAGCGATAAATTGGAATTTGAAGATGTGTTTACTGAAAGGTCAATACTCAAAAAGAAAAGAACTTAGAGGCGTATCTAGAGGCGTATCTAGGGGCTTGTGCCACGGGCGCCACAGCACCATGGGCGCCATGCCTGACCCTGTGCTTCACTGGCCTGCCTGCCTCCATGTCTCCCCTGTCATTCAGACCTCAGATCAGATTAATGCTGTTATCTGGGGAACATGGCTACTTAACTTATGCATGTAGGGTTCACTTTGCTTAGTGTTAGAACAGAGGACAGAGAGGGAATAGGAAGAGCTATTTCCAAAAAAAGAAACCTCAGTAATATCCTAAGGCAAAACACACAAGCAACCATAACACATGTACGCGAGAAATTATACTGTTTTTAGAGGGGAAGGGGGCTCTGACCGAGGAGGGGGGCGCAATTTCATTGTTTGCCATAGGCGCTATATTACCCAGATACGCCCCTGAGGACCATCTAATGGAGCAATATAAACTTTGTTAAATAGTAGGAAGAAAAACAGAGAGAAATATATTTAAAGTGAACCTCAACTGAGTAAAATGATTTAAAATAAACACATGAGGTAGCTGCAAATGAACATTATATACTTACTTCACCATCATTTCCTATCAGAAGCTCACCATTTCCTTCTTACAGTGATCCCTTCTAGTTCTGACAATATTTTGTCAGAACTGAAATATACCAGTTGCAGTCAGTTATATATCAGCTGCTGTCAGTTACAACTGAGTGTGCTAGAAAATGTCCATGTTTCCCTATGGCTCAACGTGGTGATATTACAGTTTAACTGTGTGCTGACCAGGAAGCTGTTATTGGGTAATAGCCATTTTCAAAATGGAAGGCAGAGAATTCCATTGATCACAGTGGACAAACAGGACGCAGGAGAGGAGAAAGAGATTGATGAGTAGACTACACGGGAGTTAAGCATGACCGATGTATGTTTATTTTGTCTTTTAATTTTCAGTTCAGGTTCTCTTTAAAACTAGCGGAAGACTTGGCATTGCCCAGATATGCATTTGTCTGTTGGCTCCGCCCACTTTTTTTTAACCTTGACACAGACACTTAATGACCAAGTTTATGAGGTTTGGGGTCCTTGGCATAAATAATTTGAACTGAAATAAAACAAATCTTATTGTTTGTGGCTCGGCCCCTTTTTCTGAATTCAACCACTTGAGGACCGCGGGCTTTACCCCCCTTAAGGACCAGACCCTTTTTTTCCATTCAGACCACTGCAGCTTTCACGGTTTATTGCTTGCTCATACAACCTACCACCTAAATGAATTTTGGCTCCTTTTCTTGTCACTAATAAAGCTTTCTTTTGGTGCTATTTGATTGTTGCTGCGATTTTTACTTTTTATTATATTCATCAAAAAAGACATGAATTTTGTTAAAAAAATGATTTTTTTAACTTTCTGTGCTGACATTTTTCAAATAAAGTAAAATTTCTGTATACATGCAGCACGAAAAATGTGGACAAACATGTTTTTAATAAAAAAAAACCATTCAGCCTATATTGATTGGTTTGGGTAAATGTTATAGCGTTTACAAACTATTGTGCAAAAAGTGAATTTTCCCATTTTGAAGCATCTATGACTTTTCTGACCACCTGTCATGTTTCATGAGGGGCTAGAATTCCAGGACAGTATAAATACCCCCAAATTACCCCATTTTGGAAAGAAGACATCCCAAAGTATTTACTGAGAGGCATGGTGAGTTCATAGAAGATTTTATTTTTTGTCACAAGTTAGCGAAAAATGACACTTTGTGACAAAAAAGAAAAAAAAAAAAGCTTCCACTTCTGCTAACTTGCGACAATAAAAAATGAAATCTGCCACGGACTCACTATGCTCCTCTCTGAATACCTTGAAGTGTCTACTTTCCAAAATGGGGTAATTTGTGGGGTGTGTTTACTGTCCTGGCATTTTGGGGGGTGCCTAATTGTAAGCACCCCTGTAAAGCCTAAAGGTGCTCATTGGACTTTGGGTCCCTTAGCGCAGTTAGGCTGCAAAAAAGTGCCACACATGTGGTATTGCCGTACTCAGGAGAAGTAGTATAATGTGTTTTGGGGTGTATTTTTACACATACCCCTGCTGGGTGCGAAAAATATCTCTGTAAATGACAATTGTTTGATTTTTTTTTTACACACAATTGTCCATTTACAGAGATATTTCTCCCACTCAGCATGGGTATGTGTAAAAATACACCCCAAAACACATTATACTACTTCTCCTGAGTATGGCGATACCACGTGTGGCACTTTTTTGCACCCTAACTGCGCTAAGGGGCCCAAAGTCCACTGAGTACCTTTAGGATTTTACAGGTCATTTTTGTTTCAAGACTACTCCTCACGGTTTAGGGCCCCTAAAATGCCAGGGCAGTATAGGAACCCCACAAATGACCCCGTTCTAGAAAGAAGACACCCAAAGGTATTCCATTAGGAGTATGGTGAGTTCATAGAAGATTTTATTTTTTGTCACAAGTTAGCGGAAAATGACACTTTGTGAAAAAAAACAATTAAAATCAATTTCCGCTAACTTGTGACAAAAAATAAAATCTTCTATGAACTCACCATACTCCTAACGGAATACCTTGGGGTGTCTTCTTTCTAAAATGGGGTCATTAGTGGGGTTCCTATACTGCCCTGGCATTTTAGGGGCCCTAAACCGTGAGGAGTAGTCTTGAAACAAAAATGACCTGTAAAATCCTAAAGGTACTCAGTGGACTTTGGGCCCCTTAGCGCAGTTAGGGTGCAAAAAAGTGCCACACGTGGTATCGCCGTACTCAGGAGAAGTAGTATAATGTGTTTTGGGGTGTATTTTTACACATACCCATGCTGAGTGGGAGAAATATCCCCACTAATGACCCCATTTTAGAAAGAAGACATTACAAAGGCTATTACAACAACAACAACAAATAACATTTGTAAAGCGCTTTTCTCCCGTGGGACTCAAAGCGCATAAGCATGGCTCCAACCATCGTGGTACAGAGGAAGAATTTTATAAATCTGGAAATGCCAGGCTAAACAGGTGGCTTTTCAGTCTGGATTTGAATAGCTCCAGGGATGGTTCTGTCTTTACTGGGTGTGGTAGGTAGTTCCAAAGAGTAGGGGCAGCATGACAGAAGGCTCTGTCTCCAGATTTTTTGAGGTGCACTCTGGGAGTGACCAAGTTTATAGAACTTGCTGATCTGAGGTTGTGAGAGGTGTGGTGCAGCTTCAGCAAGTCCTTCATGTATCCAGGGCCCAGATTGTGCAGGGATTTGAATGTCAGCAGTCCAATCTTGAAGAGTATTCTCCATTCTACTGGTAGCCAGTGCAGTGAGCGAAGGATCGGTGTAATGTGACAGTGGCGAGGCTGGTTTGTTAGCAATCTGGCAGCAGCATTCTGCACTAATTGCAGGCGACGCAGGTCCTTTTTGGGGAGGCCAGCATAAAGGGCATTGCAGTAGTCCAGCCGTGATGTGATGAAGGCGTGGACTAGGGTTGGAAGATCCTCTGGGGGAATCAGATGTTTAATCTTTGCAATGTTCTTCAGATGAAAGAAGGAAGATTTAACTACACATGAAATTTGGTTTCTGAAACTCAATTCCCCATCGATTAGTACGCCAAGGCTGCGCACAAGGTTGGAGCTGTTTATGTCTGAATTCCCAATCCTGATTGGTGTTGCTTTAGGATAGAGCTGTTTTGATGGCGAGCACTAGCTTTGGACAAACAGGACCTCAGTTTTGTCAGCATTCAGTTTCAACCAGTTATCATTCATCCATGCCTGAAGCTCAGCTAAGCAAGAGTTTATTTTTGGGGTAGGGTCTGTTCCACCAGGTTTGTTATTATACGCAATGATCAGCGGAGATTTCTATTCCTCCGCCGGCGCTGCTAAGTGGCCGGCGAGCTGGAGGCTAAATCCCCGGCCATCAATCCCCGGCGGAGGATCGCGTCACGGATGACGCGATCGCTCCGCCCATGCCCGTACAAGGACCGCCGCCTCTGTGCATGCGCCGGTCCTTGCGGGATCCACTTTCCGGCCGCCCCTGTGCAGTGGGCGGTTGGTAAGTGGTTAAACCCCAGTCATCCAATGAGCTACTGTACCAGGTTTATCAATAGGTGAATTTTGATTGGCTGTTGTAGGTTCCAACTACTTTCCTGAATATTAATCCCAGTCACCCAGTGTCTAACTGTGCCAGGTTTAAGTAACTCTGCGATTAAGTTTACATTTTCCTGTTTAAAATGAATTGCTGAAATTTGAATGGCTGTTTTATGCTCTGCCCACTTTCCCTGAATTCTTAAAACTCGGTCTCCAAGTGTCCAACTGTGCCAAGTTTGAGGACTCTGCCTTTACTACTGTGAGAATTGCAGCCATTTTTTTCATTGACGTGAATGGGTAAAATCTGATTGGCTATTTGTGGTTCTGCCCAGGAGTGCGGGGAGAAGGTGATACCACGGAACATATCATCCCAGGTATTAAGGAATCAGTATACCGAGTTTTGTTGAAAACGGTCAAGGGGTTTGAGTGATCGTGGCACATACACACATACACACACATACATAAATACATACAAACGTCCGATTTTATGTATACAGATATTGGAAAGCCTATAGTCTGTGGTTAGAACAGACAGGCTTCAAATCCTCTGAGATTCGGACAGTGTTAGAATTTTTACAGAAAGGTGTTGATAAACGTCTAGCACTAAGCACAATCAGAGTTCAGATTTCTGCTCTTTCTGTTTTTTTGGATAAACAACGGGTGCTTGATCCCCTAATTATTCATTTTGTTAAATTGGTCAAAAGAAAAAGGCCAGTTTTTGTTAAAACATTTTCCAAATGGGACTTATCTATATTTTTAAAAGCCTTAACATGAAGTCTGTTTTAATGACAGATGGAGAAAATCTAAGATTAGTAACAATCAAGACAATGTGTTTGGTTGCTATTGTTTCAGCAAGGCATATAAGCAAATTAGAGGCCTTGTCTTGTAAAGAACCATTTTTTTAGTTTTTTGATGACAGGATAGAACTTAGGACAAGTGCAGAATTCCTGCCTAAAGTCAGCAGTTTATTTTACAGATCACAGGGGATCGTTTTACATTTTTTTTTCCAAACCCGGCAAATACAAAAGAGGAAAAGTGGCATTCCTTGGATGTAAGACATAATCTTTTACAATATCTTTGTAAGGTCATAAAAACAATGGTAGGTTCTTCTCGAGACTCCAATCGCACAAAACGTGATAACGAGAGAAATATCTCAAGGATGTAGGCCTCGGGTCTTACCTGGAATCAAAACAGATTATGCATTCATAATTGAGTCTCACACGAAAAGTGGATAGTATAATTCTCTGCCCCAGAGATCTCGGGAGAGATTTTATTAAGCTTATGGCATAGTGTAATCACATGTTAATATGACGTATAAAAATGGGTTGTCTTATGGATATACATAGTCCATATAAAAGAATAATTGATGAACATGCTAGATTGATGTTAGATTGTCCATTGGTTAGTGAAATCTGCTGGTATAAGCATTTTTCTAGTTGAGTAATGTCTGTTGCTGTCTTCTTATAATCTTGTGATTGTCTAGTTCCAACAAACTGCAAGCTAAGCATCCTGTCACTGTCTTGTGACCATCTGGACAAGCTGCCTCTTCCAATCATAGGGCTATAAGTATAGATTGATTTGATACACATTTGAAGGAAAATCAACTTATATGATAAACATCAGCAAATTAACAAGCATTTTTGATATAGCTGGTTACATACAGAGTGAGTGTGCATAAGAAATGACATCAAATTATATAACCCAAGGGTCTCTCGACATCAGTCCCCCCCTTAGGTGGCATTTAGTATGTACAACTCCCTTAGAATTTCACCACAGTCCAATTAATTTATAATTAGTATAGTCACCTTTTAGGCTAATGCTGGCCGAACACCCCAATCACCCTCCTGACCTTTCCCACCTATCTATCCCTACCTAATTAGTGATGACTCCTCCCTCACCATTATTTGTAGCCATTGGAAGTTGGTGTCAACTCAGGACTACATAACGAAACGGCAGTCCCTCATCAATCACAGATCCTATTTTACCCAGGAATATTGCATAATACAACATTTAAAGATAGTCAATAGACATTCAGACCTAAGTTCCAAAGGCCACTAAGTGGTTAGTAATTCAACAATCCTTTAATAGAAGATTTTCTAAACATCTATGTCAATCACTCTATCCCTAATCTTTTTCAGGAAGTAAGGGTGAGACTTAACCTTCCTGGCGGTAAGCCCGACACAGTGTCGGGCTAGCCGCCGCAGCGGATCGCATGGCCCCGGGAGGATTTTAATAAAATGTTTTATATTCTTCAGCTAGCACTTGGCTAGCTAACTATGCCCCCCAAGTGCCTCTGGTCCCCTCTGATCGCCCCCGATCGCCGCCGCAATACATACCCCCCAGGGATCCCACGATGGCGCAGCCTCCCAATCAACTCCAGGCTAGAGATGTCGCGAACCTCCGATTTTCGATTCGCGAACCCGGGTTCGCGAACTTCCGCGGAAGGTTCGGTTTGCGAAAAAGTTCGCGAACCGCAATAGACTTCAATGGGGAGGCGAACTTTGAAAAATAGAAAAAATTATGCTGGCCACAAAAGTGATGGAAAAGATGTTTCAAGGGGTCTAACGCCTGGAGGGGGGCATGGCGGAGTGGGATACATGCCAAAAGTCATGGGGAAAAATCTGGATGTGACGCAAAGCAGCGTTTTAAGGGCAGAAATCACATTGAATGCTAAATTGCAGGCCTAACGTGCTTTCAAACATCTTGCATGTGTATACATCAATCAGGGAGTGTAATTAGAGTACTGCTTCACACTGACACACCAAACTCACTGTGTAACGCACCGCAAACAGCTGTTTGTGTAGTGACGGCCATGCTGGACTACTGCGCAACATGGCGAGATTGCTCTTCCTCACTCAGTGATGTCAGGTAATGTGTGACTTCCTTCTCAACTTTCCATGGCATTGTTAAAAAGCTTACGTTTTGTTTTTAAATTACATTTTCTACTTGCTGTGTACTTGTTCAGTACCGCTACAATGAGAATCCTGTGGAGGCGGGCAAGTCTGCCATTGTGACCCCGGGTAATGGCCGGGGAATGAGGGGTTTGAATCCAGTGTGGAGCCTGAGCAACGGCTACCACTACACATCCAAGGAGGGCAGCGGGCAGGCATGCACACCCGCCCGCCCCGAGGTAGTGACCAAAAATAACAATACAGGAGGAGGACTTTCGAGGCCCTGCTGTGTATTTGAAATGAATGTACTTTAAATCCTTTAACGAGAACCAGTTATGGCGGGCAAAGATGACACCACATTCCTTTCACGAGAATCATATGGAGGCGGGCAAGTCTGCCATTTGTGACCCCGGGTAATGGCCGGGGAAAGAGGGATGGAATCCGGTGTGGAGCCTGAGAAACGGCTACCACTACACATCCAAGGAGGGCAGCAGGCAGGCATGCACGCCCGCCCCGAGGTAGTGACCAAAAATAACAATACAGGAGGTGGACTTTCGAAGCCCTGCTGTGTATTTGAAATGAATTAACTTTAAATCCTTTAACGGGAATCCGTTATGGAGGGCAAGTCTGCCATTGTCACCGCGGGGAATGAAGGTTGGATTCCGGCCCGAAGTGGGAGCCTGCTGAGACACATGCTGTAGCTGCCCTGACCGTGCTTTGCAGACCAGGCATCTGTGGTCAGATGGACCCTTGAGCCAGCGGAAGACAAACCAAGTCGAAAGCATTTGCCAAGAATGTTTTACGGAGGGCAAGTTTTTTTGCCCTTTTTTTAAATTTTTTGAAAATGATAGATGGTTGTATTTTTAAATTGTTTGAAAGTTTAGATGGTTGTATTTTTAAATTGTTTGAAAGTTTAGATGGTTGTATTTTTAAATTGTTTGAAAGTTTAGATGGTTGTATTTTTAAATTGTTTAAAGGTGTATCCATTCTTTCTCCCCCCAGCCACGAACAATATCATGGGAACGTGGAGCAGCAGCCCCCTGTGACGGCTGCCGCGGTTGTTCTCCGCGGCTTGTCTTTTGAGGGGTGCTGCTTTTCCTCAGGTGTTCTTGCCATAGCTGTTTGTGCCTTCTCTCCAGGTGCCTTCGTAAAGCACTTGTCCCTACGTGACAGTTGGCCTTTCCACGGCTCAATTTTTGCTGGCAGATGCAAAATTGCTTTGCTCCGATCTGAGACACACACGTTAAAAAATGTCCAAACCGCTGAGCCCCCCTGGGCTGATAGCGCTACGGTGGCATCAGCAGCTGACGTTGAAGGGCATGTTGGCTGTCTGGCCATAGCTGGCGATACATGGCGCCAGACACTGCCGCCAGCTGTTTCTGAGGACGAGCTCCCTCTGCTTCTATCATGGAGTCGTCTCCTCCTAGTCCTCTCTGAATCCTCCTCTGAACTGTCCCCCTGGTCATCTCCTCTACCGGGAACATATGTGGTATCCATATAATCGTCATCATAATCCTCCTGGCCAGCTGCGCTTTCCTCAGAAACCTCCTCAACTGCACCAACTTCAGGTGGTCCATCATCCACATCCACACACGTTACGTCCATACTATCGCCACCTAACTCAGACGTAGGAGGTGGTGTACCTGCGCCTTCTTCTTGTTGTTGCAGTAGTGGCTGTGAATCGGTGATTTCACCACCACCACCACCAAATAACTCCTGCGAAGTGTCAAATGCAGCGGATGTGGTGCTTGTTGTAGCGCTGGTGGCTGCGGGAGATGAGGTGTTCTGTGTTAAATACTCAATCACCTCCTCACGATTTTGGGAAGTGATGGCACGTGCCTTTTTCTGAGCACTGTATTTTGGGGCAGGCCTGCACGAAATCACAGCAACACCACCTCGCACAGACCTGCCGGTGCCTGGTGGCCTTCCTCTGGGTCTGCCTCTACCTCTTCCTCTACCTGGTTTGTCCATTTTGTCCATCTCGGGGGGATGCTAGGTATATGCAGTGAGCTGGGTTTACTCAACACAACAGGTAGTAGGTATATGCAGTGAGCTGGGTTCACTCAACACAACAGGTAGTAGGTATATGCAGTGAGCTGGGTTCACTCAACACAACAGGTAGTAGGTATATGCAGTGAGCTGGGTTCACTCAACACAACAGGTAGTAGGTATATGCTTATATAAGGGGGGGTGGGGCTCCAGGGCTTACTGTAGCCTGAATGGCTACAATGTGCCTGCTGACTGTGATGCAGAGTGTCAAAGTTGACCCTCATAGTGCATTATGGGGCGAATCGAACTTCCGGAAAAGTTCGCCTGGTGCAGGCGAACGCGAACCCCCAATGTTTGCCTGGAACCATTCGCTGGCGAACCGTTCGCTACATCTCTACTCCAGGCTTCGCTATGGGGAGGATCGGGACTGCGCATGACGTCATGATGTTGATGAGGTCATGACGTCATGTCCGATCGTCAACACAGCGACGAGTGAAGCTAATTGGGAAGCTGCGGCTCTCGCGGGATTGCGGAAGGGTTAATATTACCGGCGACGATCGTGGGGGTCAGACCGGTGCCGGGGGACTTGCCGCACATAGTTAGCTAGCCTAGTGCTAGCTAGCTAATACAAAACATTTTTTATAAAAAAAAAAAAAAATCCCTCCCACGAACGCAGCCACTGCATCTGCGTACCGCCAGAGAGGTTAAAGACATGGGTACCAGCTTTTGGATATTAACAGTGGATTTTTGTTGGCGGTGATTTGGGATCAAATTCAGTTAATGGAAATTATGCAGAGAAAGGTCCTATTATTTTCTTTTTCCTCCCCCCTTCTCTCTTGTGGTTTTATAAATGGGTTCAGGGAACACATGACCTGCATTTTCAGGTTCTGGAATTGAAAGGGCAGTGGTGACCATGGGGTTTGAACTGGATAACCATTCATTTCCCTTTACTCTGCATGATTATTGAATTTGTAATTTAAATCTTAGTACAGCATTTACACTATTCCCAGCATCGTCTCATATAAAACATCTGGACTTTGAGTATCAAGGTTGGTTTCTGGAGGAGTCAAAGAGACTGTAGGGTTAGAGATCGACATTGACTCTACTCCTCCTCCAGGCATTAACATCTGGGCAGTAGCAACATCCATTCATTGTGCAACTTTCCTGTGAAATGGGGATTAAACAACATAAGAAAACACTAAACAGTACACAGAGAACCATGATCAACATTTGCAAGAGAGATCCCCACTCATTTTGTAAGTACCCCCCTTTCCAGATAGGAAAAGTTTTAGTCCAGCATCTGTTTGGACCATACTTTCCTTTTAAGGAGGATCTGACTTAATCTGGGCTAGACTCTATGGCATCTCTGGTGCAATTCATCAGAACACACTTTCTAGAATCCAGAATTAAAGCCTTTTACCCTTGGAAGGGGAGGGGTTTAGTAACAACTTCCCTATTTGTCTACCTGGTGACTCTAAAGGTGGCCATACACTGGCCCGATTCGCAGCCGTTTCGACAGCAGATTCGATCCTGGGATCGAATCTGCTGCCAATCGTTCGCGGTAAACGCACCCGCCGATCCGATTTCCTCCCGAAATCGGATCGGTCCGTCGATCGCGCTGTGCGGGAAATTACCCTCGATCGCCCGCGGGTAGGGAGCGCGTCGCTAGCGGCGGCCGATCCGATCAGGTATAGATTACCTGATGCTGGCTCCCGGGCATCTTCTCCGCGCTGCACGGCTCTGTTCCGACTCTATCCCGGCGCTTCCTGTGTCACTGCAGTGACCAGGAAGTTCAAATAGAGGGCGCTCTATTTGAACTTCCTGGTCACGGAGTGACACAGGAAGCGCCGGGATGGAGCCGGAACAGAGCCGTGCAGCGCGGAGAAGATGCCCGGGAGCCAGCATCAGGTAATGTATAGGGGGGGGGGACAGGCGGCAGGAGTAGCTCAACAGATTGTGATCAGTTTCAGGCTAAAATCGATTCACAATCTGTTTGCAGTAAAGGCAGCCATACGATCCCTCTCTAATCAGATTCGATCAGTTAGGGATCTGTCATCTGGTCGATCTAATAGCAAATCGACCAGTGTATGGCTACCTTAAGAGTAGACTGGATGAATTAACAGTAGCAAAAGTGACAGAGTCAGGGTTTTCATTGATGTCTTTAATGACAAACAGGTCCATAGAATGATCTGCATCTGTGGGAGTGGTTCCTAAACCAAATATGCATAAGTCACTGATACCTTATGACTATGGTCAATGGATGCATGGGCAACTAGTTAGGAGATTAAAACTCTTTCTAACTATCTGACATTAACCTTTCCTCCTCTACTTTAATTTTTTCAATAAAACCAACATTTATTCTTGCTATTACACTTGAATCTAATTCACACCAGAGATCAGCAAGTTGAGGTACACATATGTAGTATTGTCTGTTTGTGTATCATGCAGCAGGATGTTTCCTGTGGGAGTAATTTATAAAGGTAAATTGTTCTCTGCACAATATGAAATATCACAAAAATCAATCTGAACTCTCTGTACAGATTGCAAAAGATCTATCCACAAGATCACTGGTTCATCTTTATTTGTATCCTCAGTTACAGTGCAGTCTTCGTTGCACTCATCAGTAGGATTATCAAATGAAAGGATATCATGATAGTATCTTGGCAGAGATCTCTGTAATCATCAAGGTCTGACTTGGAGATCTGGATTTCAAACATCAAGTTAACATGTGTCTAATGCTGGGAATACACGGTTCGTTTTTGCCTTCGTTTAAACCTTCGATTAGTTCGGTAAACGAATCGAGTGTTGAAAACGTATGTGAAAATAGTCATAATCTCATTATAGTTTCGATTAATAGACCCCAAAAACGAACGACTAGTGATCGAACATGTTTGATATTATCTCTCTTTATCCATCTAATCGAGCCATTGGTAGGCTTGATGGCTGTTCAGATCGATTATATATTCGTTTATGCTAGTCCGTCCCTGTAAAAAGGGATTTTCGTTTCGTTTCTTTGCAGCCTTCGATCATTGGAAAAACGAAACCATCAGAATCGAAAAAAAAAACGAAACCGTGGGTGGTGATATTAACCGTATGACCGATTATTTCGGGATCGAAAAGGACAAAAGGCACAATCGAAACGAAGGTTTAAACGAAGGCAAAAACGAACCGTGTATTCCCAGCATTAGGTAATACTCAATCTTTCCTGTTTGGAGTTTAGGCCGAACAGAGATGCTGTCTAGATTGGGAAGACAAAAGGGAAACTCGAAAATATATAATTAGTCACATGTTTTCAAAACAATCACATATATTACATATTATTAGGCTATTATATCTTAACCTAAACTATACCAAGAAGTATACCTTCCTGATCTAACTTTCCTTCCTGACAAGACCTATAGAGTTATAATAAACAATAAGTGTCAGGGCCCTTTTCCACTAGCAATCGCTAGCGTTCACGCTGAACGCTAGCGATTGCTGAATCGCAATTACCGCCGATTCCCCGACGTTCGCGGCCGCGATTTTGCTATGCTATGCACTGCATAGCAAAATCGCGGCAAAAGTCGCTCCGCGGCGCGATCGCGATCAAGTAAAAAACGAATCGCGGTAGTGGAAATTACCTACCGCGATTCCTATGTTAAAAAGCAAACCGTAGCGATTGTAACCGTAGCAAACCGTAGCGATTTTGCGCTGGTGGAAAAGGGCCCTCAGCGCCAAGGTAGAAGGCGACCGCAGCCGGGAAGGACAATGTCCAAAAGTCCACACAAGCAATAAATATACAAAGTCAGCGCAGGTCTATAATAATACAGCTTTCGCTATTTTCTGATATACAGGATGCTTGAACGAAAAGGTAAAGAAGCAAGGCTTACCAGATTCCAACAACCCATATTATAAGGTTGTAAACGAATTTGATAGATGGTCCGCAGAACTCTCAGATGGTGTTGTTTCACCAGCGATGTCACATGCCACAGTTTCCTCCGGAATGCAGTAGATATCCTGAGGTCACAAAGACTCGCCAGAGGGGAGTCCAATAGGATAGTAGCATGAAGGAGATATACGGCACATCTAAGTGTAAACCGTCTTTATTACGTAGCATATAAAACAGTTAGTAAAAAGAAAAAAGAAAACTCACATACGGCATACAGCTCATGAAAACCCAAAATTCCTATCTCAAAAAATTAGCATATTTCATCCGACCAATAAAAGAAAAGTGGTTTTAAAACAAAAAAAAGTCAACCTTCAAATAATTATGTTCAGTTATGCACTCAATACTTGGTCGGGAATCCTTTTGCAGAAATGACTGCTTCAATGCGGCGCGGCATGGAGGCAATCAGCCTGTGGCACTGCTCAGGTGTTATGGAGGCCCAGGATGCTTCGATAGCGACCTTAAGCTCATCCACAGTGTTGTGTCTTGCGTCTCTCAACTTTCTCTTCACAATATCCCACAGATTCTCTATGGGGTTCAGGTCAGGAGAGTAGGCAGGCCAATTGAGCAGAGTAACACCATGGTCAGTAAACCAGTTACCAGTGGTTTTGGCACTGTGAGCAGGTGCCAGGTCATGCTGAAAAAATGAAGTCTTCATCTCCATAAAGCTTTTCAGCAGATGGAAGCATGAAGTGCTCCAAAATCTCCTGATAGCTAGTTGCATTGACCCTGCCCTTTATAAATACAATACAATACAATAACATTTCTATAGCGCTTTTCTCCCATAGGACTCAAAGCGCTTAGGCTCTCTCAGATTCAGTAATTAGTAGGATGAAGTATTCACACAACAAAAGTTCTGCAAATGCCAGACTGAACAGGTGGGTTTTCAGTCTGGATTTAAACACGTCCAGGGATGGGGCTGTCCTGATCTGTTGAGGTAAGGAGTTCCAAAACGTAGCGGCAGCATGACAGAAGGCTCTGGGACCAAAAGTTTCCAAGTGGACTCTGGGTATGACTAGATTATTAGAACCTGTTGATCTGAGAATGCGGGGATTGCTACGCAGCTGCAACATATCTTTCATGTATCCAGGGCCTAAATTATTCAGGGATTTAAATGTCAGTAGGCCGATCTTGAATAGGACCCTCCATTCTATAGGTAGCCAGTGAAGGGAGTGCAGGACTGGCGTTATGTGGCAGTGACGGGGTTGGTTGGTTAGCAGTCTGGCAGCAGTTTTCTGTATCAGCTGTAGTCGGTACAAGACCTTTTTTGGAAGGCCAGTGTAGAGAGCATTGCAGTAGTCCAGTCGGGATGTGATGAAGGCGTGGACTAAGGTTGGCAGATCTTCTGGGGGTATGAGGTGCTTGATTTTTGCAATGTTCTTCAGGTGAAAATAGGATGATTTCACCACAGCAGAGATTTGAGTTCTGAAGTTTAAATCCCCATCAATTAGAACTCCCAGGCTACGCACATGATCAGAGCTGCGTAGATCCGTGCCTCCTATTCCCAGTGGTGAAGACTGCAAGTTAAGTTGTTTTGTTATCATGCTCTGCCCTCCAATCAGAAGGACTTCAGTTTTGTCTGCATTTCGTTTCAGCCAGTTGTCATTCATCCATTTCTGTAGTTCACGTAAGCAGGCGCCCAGCCCTGATCACCTCGCTTCCTCCAGCCCCATAGGCACCTCTAAGTCTTTCACCATCCTACCGCATACAGCCGCCGTTCAGCCACAATCAGCCCAGGTAAGTGGCTCAGTCGTGTCAGTAGCACCTGCTCATGCACATTGGGAAATGGCCGGTGATTTAAAGCAATCCCTGAACACACCCAAAACCGCTCTAGTGGGTTCCAGCCCTCAGACAGATTCTTACAATCCCAGCAGTTAAAGAGACACTGAAGCGAAAAAAAAAAAAATGATATAATGATTTGTATGTGTAGTACAGCTAAGAAATAAAACATTAAGATCAGATACATCAGTCTACTTGTTCCCAGTACAGGAAGAGTTGAGAAACTCCAGTTGTTATCTCTATGCAAACAAGCCATTAAGCTCTCAGACTCAGTTAGTCGTGGAGAGGGCTGTTATCTGACTTTTATTATCTCAACTGTAAGTTAACTGTTTACTTTTTCTATGCTAGAGGAGAGGTCATTACTTCACAGACTGCTCTGAAAGAATCATTTTGAATGCTGAGTGTTGTGTAATCTGCACATATTATAGAATAATGCAATGTTAGAAAAAACACTATATACCTGAAAATAAAAGTATGAGAATATTTTCTTTGCTGCTAATCTTCTAGTAATTATTCATAGTACACAACCAATTCATTATATCATTTTTTTTTCGATTCAGTGTCTCTTTAAGTTAGCCATGTAGCCAGATTAGGTGAGAACAAGGAAGTACAGCCCAGTGAGCAGTCGGGTTAATACCTGCACCACTAGCCCCAGCAACCCATAATAAAGTTATTGATGATTTAATAGGGACATAGGTAAAACATACAAGCCATTCTACTCTGTGACATAGGAACAACCTCTAAATGTAAAGTTTAAGACACAACCAATAAATGCAAAAGGGATGCTATTTTTTTTTTTTTACACACAGCAAGCAGAGTTCCTTTCACTGCACAAGTACATCTCAGCTGTCAGTCATGTTAGGTAGCATGGGTTATGACAGTAGCCTTAAGGTCCGTACACACGCCGGACTGGAGGCAACGACGGGTCCGTCGTCACCTCCCGCTGGGTGGGCGTTCCAATGACAGTCCGGCGTGTGTACAGTCTGTCTGCAGACTGAGACGGCTGTTTCTGAGTGATCCGCCCGGCGGATCGCTCAGAAACAGCTGTATCAGTCCGCCGACAGTGCGTACACACGCCGGACTGTCGTTGGAACGCCCACCCAGCGGGAGGTGACGACGGACCCGTCGTTGCCTCCAGTCCGGCGTGTGTACGGACCTTTACACTCCCACATGCTAATACTGTTCCATACCATAAGTATGGATACTTCATATTGTAGTTGTCTGGATCATGAACGATTCAAATCTTTTGATCCGGATCTTTTTTGTGAGTCGAATCATCCGGATCATCACAATGAACGATTCGGTTCACGGATGAAACAGGAACTGCAGCTTCTGCCTGAGTGCCTGTGTTCAGTGTGCCAGTGAACTCCTCCCCCGCCTCCTGTACAGTGTTTGTCAGCACAGTGGGAGGCAAGGGGGAGACAATACAGAGACTGGCTGGAAATGTGCTTTCTGCCCTTTCTCCAGATCCTCAGTGCACAAGCACAATCTTCCTGCTGCATCTCTCCCTTCCCCATTAGCACCCTCAATGTGCCCTCATTCTCCTGCACCTCTCACTCTGTTGCACCCCACACTCTGCCCCACCACCCTTCACTGTGCCCCCAGCACTCCTCAATCTGCTGCACCCCTCACCGTGCACCCCTCACTGTGCACCACAGAAACCCTCACTCTGCTGCACACCTCATTGTGCACCCCAGCACCTCTCACTCTGCTGCACCCCTCACTGTGCACCCCAGCACCTCTCACTCTGCTGTACACCTCACTGTGCACCCCTCACTCTGCTGCACCCCTCACTGGGCACCCCAGCACCTCTCACTCTGCTGCACCCCTAACTCTGCTGCACCCCTCACTGTGCACCCCAACATCTCTCACTCTGCTGCACACCTCACTGTGCACCCCAGCACCTCTCACTCTGCTGCACCCATCACTGTACACCCCTCATTCTGCTGCACCCCTCACTGTGCACCCCAACACCTCTCACTCTGCTGCACCCCTCACTGTGCACCCCAACACCTCTCACTCTGCTGCACCCCTCACTGTGCACCCAGCACTCCTCACTCTTCTGCACCCCTCACTGTGCACCCCAACACCTCTCACTCTGATGCACCCCTCACTGTGCACCGCAACACCCCTCACTCTGCTGCACCCCTGACTGTGCACCCAGCACTCCTCACTCTTCTGCACCCCTCACTGTGCACCCCAACACCTCTCACTCTGATGCACCCCTCACTGTGCACCGCAACACCCCTCACTCTGCTGCACCCCTGACTGTGCACCCAGCACTCCTCACTCTGCTGCACCCCAACACCTCTCACTCTGCTGCACCCCTGACTGTGCACCTAGCACTCCTCACTCTGCTGCAGCCCTCACTGTGCACCCCAACACCTCTCACTCTGATGCACCCCTCACTGTGCACCCCAACACCTCTCACTTTGCTGCACCTCTCACTGTGCACCCCAACACCCCTCACTCTGCTGGACCCCTGACTGTGCACCCAGCACTCCTCACTCTGCTGCAGCCCTTACTGTGCACCCCAACACCTCTCACTCTGCTGTACCCCTCACTGTGCACCCCAGCACCTCTCACTCTGCTGCATCCCTGACTGTGCACCCCAACACCTCTCACTCTGCTGCACCCCTCACTGTGCACCACAACACCCCTCACTCTGATGCACCCCTCACTGTGCACCCAGCACTCCTCACTCTGCTGCACCCCTCACTGTGCACCCAGCACTCCTCACTCTTCTGCACCCCTCACTGTGCACCCCAACACCTCTCACTCTGTTGCACCCCTCACTGTGCACCCCAACACCTCTCACTCTGATGCACCCCTCACTGTGCACCCCAACACCTCGCACTCTGATGCACCCCCCACTGTGCACCCAGCACTCCTCACTCTGATGCACCCCTCACTGTGCACCGCACGAGTCCACATCCTGCACGAGTCCACATATTATGTCTTAAAGGATTTGCGAGGCCAAATAGTAAAAAAAAGTTAAATACCTGCATGATATTTTAATGCACGGAGGACGCCATCCGCGCCCTCCGTGCTGTTCCGCCGGGTCCCCGCTGCTCATTAGCCCCTTGGGCCGGTTCCCGACCTCTCCTGCCTCTTGAGCCAGCCGTGCAGCCCGCACAGACGCGAGTGCGGCTGCGCAGCTCTAGAGCCTTACCCCCCGCCCCCCCCCCCCGCCCCCCCACGATCTATGCTACAGGCTGTCTCCTGGATCAGGAGGGGGAGCTGCACTCACGTCTGTGTGGACTGCGCAGCTGCGGCCGGCTCAAGCGGCCATTTTAGTAGAGGCAGGAGAGCCCGACCCGAGCTGTGGGGTCAGGAGCCGGCCCGGGGGTCTAATGGGCAGTGGGGACCCAGCAGAACAACACGGATGGCGTCCTCCGTGCATTAAAATATCATGCAGATATTTACCTTTTTTTTTTTACTGTTTGGCGTTGTGAGTCCTTTAAAACAGAACTAAAAGTAAAATATATCAGTGAAGTTGAGACATAGCTTGCTATACTACCGGTAGCAGCCAGGCTTGAACAGAATGTACAGTGCAGAGAAAGTCCTGTCCTGCTAGTCATTTAACCCCCAGTCTGCTTCCTTCCCTAGTAAAATGATTCAAAGATTTGGTTCAAAGATCCGGATCTTTTCAATGATCCGATTCGAATCATCCGAATCCTTGAAAAGATCCGGACTTCCCATCATAACAGCCTAACATGCTACTACTCCTCAAACCACTGCATGACCAGCACAGCGCTTTCGCCAATGACAACGAATGACGTCACGGACACGCCCCTAGAAAGTCCGTCCTACATAAAAAAAAGCAAGTTTCGTGAGTCCTGAGGAGTACCTCAGCGGGAGGGAGAATGACATGACGTAAGTCAACAAAGGTCACGTGTCTCCATCGCTGCCTGAGCAGCGGCTGCAAGAGGCGGGGTGGGCGTGGCTACTCGGTAAGGGGAAAAGTGGGCGTGGTTAGGCACGGCGGTGGTGGCGGGTAGTGTGAGTGCGTGCGCGCCGCTGCTGAGTAGTGTGTAAGCGAGAAGTGCGAGTGTACTGGTTGTTAGGTGAAACTACTTAGTACTTTACAGACATATTAGTAATATTGTTATTATTTCAGGGGTTGTAGTAGCGGTGTGCACAGCGAGCTATGTATGCACACACCTGCCTATATATGGAAGGACAGGGTGGACGCAGTATGTAAAAATACACGGAAAGTGCAGTATACACCAGACGCACTTGGTTAAGCAGCGAGTCTCCAGTATGAGGTGCCCCTGTTTTGGTTGGTACGGATAGTTCCATCAGGTTTGGTGGGGGGAGCCCAAGTGGAAGGTGCTGGTGTGTTTACACATCCGGCGAGCACTAACGCGTACACGCGCACAAAATACAGCGGCGCACACACGGAGGGGGAGGGAGGCGCGCTGTGCTGTCCCCGCTAGAGTTGCTGCCTCGCCGTGTGACTGGCTGCCAGTGACGCTGCGTTTCCATGAAATCGTGCGGAGTGTCGCTGTCCGCCGCAGCTGTGCTCTCCGCTGCTGCCTCTCTGGGTGATGAGGAAAAGAAAATGGCGGCGGGAAAAGCGAGTGAGAGCGAGGAGGACTTCCCTAACCTGACAGCGGATGAGCGAGAGGCTTTAGCCGGGCTTGACAGGTTAGGGGCTTTCTTTTATTCTCTTCCTTTCCAATCCCGATTCCCTGAATCCTCTGCGTCCCTCTGGCCTGCTTCATGTCGCTCCCTCCCTGCTTCCACTATCCCTACGTATGCGTGTGCAGGTTGCTCTGCCATTCTAATGATGCTCATTGTGTTTTCTCTCTCTTCCATTTCGTTTCTGGCCTGGCACGAATGTGTCGACTCGCTGCAGCCGACTGTATGGATTTCTGAGACTTCATGAAGATGGCGCCAGAACGAAGGCCTTGCTCTCCAAGGTAGGATTGACTGACTGGAAGGGAGGGTGTCTTGTTTAACTATCAGGCGTGGATACGCTGCTTGGCCGTGCTCGGCCCTCCAACCTATTGGCGTGACGGAGAGCCTGGCTACCTATGCAACGCCTGCAGGATTTGTGGCATGGATGTTCTCTTCACCAGTGCACTGATATGACGTCTGAGCACTCTCCGGTGTGTGTGTGCTGCAGACGGAGTCTTTGTCACTCGGCTGTGCTGTGGCAGTGGGGAAAAGGATTGTTTGTTTACATGGGCCCCCGTGTATATGTGTGTGTGTGTATATACATTTATTGTGGATCTGATCAACAAGGCAGGAGCAGCTTTGTGGCGAAGCAACATTGAGCCACAATGCACGTAAAGAAGCTAATGGAGAGATGTGTCCTTGTTACAAGCAGTGTGCTATCTGTTCTGGAGATCAGACTGTAGTGAGTGGGGTAGAACTTGTCTGTAGTTTGTGGTGCCACCGGTGCAGCGCCGGAGCTCTGAGAATAGGGAGATTGGGTGCTTCAGCAAATCTGCAGCAGAGGTGTAAACCTTTCGTACTGACGTTACTGCTACTTGATCGCGGCTTTACTGGCATGCTGCCTGTCTTCTCCTTTCGCGTAGCACCAAACTTGTGCGTGGCCCGGTGAAATTGTTCATCCACCCCCTCTGTCATTTAGTTTTTAAGTAATGGCTGCTCCTCCCGGCCCAAGATGGCGGGACAGGGAAGAGAGAAGAGGGGAGGAGAAAAAAAGAGAAAGGAGTCACCAACACCATATAGACTGGATTTATAATGATGCAAAATTAGACGTAGAAGCGAATCGCAGAGAAAAGCCCCAGATAAGGGAAGGATGCTGCGAGGCTGGTGTATTTGCTGCATGTCCCAGGCATATGCACCTTTCCAATCAACCTGTAGCTGTTCCTGAGAGCGGGTTGATCGGCGGAGACAAAGCCGGGACCGAGCTGCACTGCTCGCTCGTACTCGGTCGGAGGTGACAAAGCTTGTCTGGGCTACACCATTCTTCATATCACCGGGTGTAGCTGTTGCTGAGTGCGAGATGACCTGAAGAGACAAAGCCAGGCCGAACTACTCTCATTGCTCTCAATACTCTGGGTGTAGAGCCAGTACTGTGCGATCTTCCCGGAAACCCTGCCACATACAGTGCACCAGTATTAAGCTACCCTAGGCAAACGTAGCACAAATTAGGGAAATGGCTAGCAGAGCAGACAACTTGTTAATGACTATATTCTTTAAACTTGTTTTATTGGAGCAGATTTTGTCTGTAGGATCATAAAAATACTTTGCTTTAGAACAGTGGTGCCCAACCTTTTTTGGCCCGAGGGCCGAACTTGAAATCAAGAAAAATCTCGAGGGCCGGAACACATGCATACAAATTTTCGATGTAAAACTTTAAACGTTTTTCTAGTAACAGTTAACATGGTGTTGGAAATGGAAAGAAAACGACAATATAAGAATTGTTATACTCACCATTTGATGCACATTTTCTTAATGAGAAGTTTGCGGCTGTTTTTCAGAAACCAATTTCTGGATATTTGGCTCCAAATTTGTAACATTTATTCTTAATACAGAATGAAGATGATCATCTGTGATGCGAGAACGTGAGCCAGTTTCTGTGTGGGGCTGCCCGCTCTGTGTGGGGATGAGGGGGCTGTCTGCTCTGTGTGGGGCTGAGTGGGCTGCCCTGTCTGTGTGGGGCTGAGTGGGCTGCCCTGTCTGTGTGGGGCTGAGTGGGCTGCCCTGTCTGTGTGGGGCTGAGGAGGCTGCCCTGTCTGTGTGGGGCTGAGGAGGCTGCCCTGTCTGTGTGGGGCTGAGGAGGCTGCCCTGTCTGTGTGGGGCTGAGGGGGCTGCCCTGTCTGTGTGGGGCTGAGGGGGCTGCCCTGTCTGTGTGGGGCTGAGGGGGCTGCCCTGTCTGTGTGGGGCTGAGGGGGCTGCCCTGTCTGTGTGGGGCTGAGGGGGCTGCCCTGTCTGTGTGGGGCTGAGGGGGCTGCCCTGTCTGTCTGGGGCTGAGGAGGCTGCCCTGTCTGTGTGGGGCTGAGTGGGCTGCCCTGTCTGTGTGGGGCTGAGGATGCTGCTCGAGGAGGAGAGGATCTGGTGGTATTGCGTAGTAAAGTATCGGCGTAGTCCCGCGCATACTTGAGAATGTGCTGGTATTCAGCCCCGGGTAGCGCTGGGATAGTTAGAAAGCCTCGCTCATTGGTTAGTGCAGGAACCTTCCTCCAATAGGAATCAGCCTAATTCCTATTGGGGGAAGGTTTCTGCACTAACCAATGAGCGAGGCTTTCTAACTATCCCAGCGCTACCCGGGGCTGAATTCCAGCGTGTATGCGCGGGACTACGCCGATACATTACTACGCAATACCACCCGATCCTCTACCCCTCCGCGGGTAGCCTCCTCAGTCTCCCCCAGCCTCCCCCTCCGCAGGACACCGCCGCGCGGGCCACAGAAACTGGCCTCGCGGGCCACAAATGGCCCGCGGGCCGTAGGTTGGGCACAGCTGCTTTAGAAGCTAATGGTTGGTGTGTTTTTAAACAGCACTGTAGGTAAAAATGAGTACCAAATATGTGTTTTGACGTTTGCATCCATAGTTAGTTTATGATTAGTTTTTTTGCCTTGCTTTTTTTTCAGTGGTTTGGATTTTTTTTTCAGAAGATTGTATTACTTGTTTTA
This sequence comes from Hyperolius riggenbachi, assembly GCF_040937935.1. Lineage (NCBI taxonomy): Eukaryota > Metazoa > Chordata > Amphibia > Anura > Hyperoliidae > Hyperolius > Hyperolius riggenbachi. Next base: position 408,453,899 of record NC_090647.1, on the reverse strand, counting down.
ACTTAAAAAAAAATGCTTTTTCCCCCCTCTTGTTTGGTTTAATCAAGTATTTTTAATTTGTCTCCTCAAGTACTTATGCTGTCACATGCTCATGCAGTGGAAACTTTCAGAGGATAAAGGTGCTGCTAGTATTGATTAAAATGGAAGGTGTATGCAAAAGTTTACAGTAACTTCTTTATGCTTGTCACATGGTCAATAATTTCGATTTACATGCATATTGTACCAGCTTGGTGTTATTTATGTGGATAAAGATGTGTCCAAGTTTGGCCTCTTGCGCCACCCTGCTTTCCAGTCAAAATTAGAGAAAAAGCTGCGTGGGTAGAAGTGCTCTGACTGGATCATGGTATCCTCTTCCCACATCTAGCCATGATGGCTGTGGATGTCCTTAAAGGGGAACATCAGCCTAAACAAACATACTGTCATTAAAGCGGAATATAACCCTGCATTTCAACTTTGCGCTAAAACATTATTTACAGTATATTGTATGCAAAAAGCATTTTTTTTTTTTTTACTAGACCAGCATTGGAAGGGTTACACAGAGTTTTAAGTTCCTGGAGATTTCTGCAGACGCTTTCGAAGCTGAAATAGATACATTTTGTTTACATAAATGTATCTAAGTGTTGAATGTGACTCACTCTCTCTGACTGAGCTGGAGGACAGCCAAAGTGTGTAACATTCAACATTATGTAAACAAAATGTATCTATTTCAGCTTCGATGCATCTGCAGAAATCTCCAGGAACTTTAAAACTGTGTAACCCTTCCAATGCTGGTCTAGTAAAAAAAAAAAATGCTGGTTGCATATAATATACTGTAAATAATGTTTTAGAGCAAAGTTGAAATGCAGGGTTATATTCCGCTTTAATTAAGTTACATTAGTTTTGCTAATTAGAATAGATTGGTAATCTCATCTCTTACTCACCCTGTTTTAAAAGAACAGGCACATGTTTGTGATTCATGGGGGCTGCCATGTTTGTCATGGGGGCAGTCATCTTTTTGGTTGAAAGGAGGTGACAGAGAGCAGGAGACACAGTTCCAACTGTCCTGTGTCCTGATCACCCCTCCCAGCTGCACACACTAGGCTTCAAGTGTCAAATTCAAAATGTAAGAAAAAAATTTTTTTGCACCAAAACAGCAGAACGAGTGCAACAACATCAGAAATCTCATCATGCTTTGCACAGCATCAGGGAAAAAAAATGCCTGGGCAGTTTTCTTCTGTGCATTTAAAATGAGGCTTTTATAAGATAAAGTTCTGATGCTGTGAAACTGTTAAACACCAGGTCTTTTCAGTGCTGCTGAGTCGATTTTTAGTCTGGAGGTTCACTTTTTAATGTAAACTTGATAGGAAGGGAATAGGAATGTCCACTCCCACCCATGCAGGCGCCTGACAAAGAATTTAACTTCATCCCAATCAGTAGCTAATACCCCCTTTTACATGAGAAATCTATTCCTTTTCACAAATGGATCATCAGGGGGCTCTGTATGGCTGATATTGTGGTGAAGCCCCTCCCACAGGAGACTGTGAGGACCATTTTACTGGCAGTCTCCTGTCTGTGATCCTCATTGCATTGTGGGAAATGGCTGCTTACAGCTGTTTCCAACTGTCAAAAAAGCAAGCAGCATTTACTTCTACTGACACTGTGATAAATGTCAGAATGTAAATCAGGGAGAGGAAAGCTTTTACAATGGGTAACCGCTGACTGCTTCATTTTTTAAAATAACTATGTATAAATGATTTACTTATTGCATAATTTTCACTGAGTTCCTCTTTAAAGAGACTATGAAGTCTTTTTACCTTATTTTGTCATACAATCCTTAAGCATTAATGCCCAAGTTGAATTGCCGCATCCATGTTGTAGATGAGTGATTTATTAGTGAGAAATAGCCCTGCAAAGTTCCAGCACTCTCAGGGCTTTACTTTT